>NC_141772.1:307500-385000 GCF_051362555.1 Lingula anatina
ACGTATTCATGTGAAAGCTACCAGGTTCACTTACTGTTGAGGAAAACAGTTAACGGATGTCATCTCATCTTTATAAGGGGTCATCAAGAGGAATATGTCAGTTTTTATGTAATAAAAAACAGCCACCTAGGAGAAACAATATGCAAATGTTTATATCCTTTGACTACTAAACTGGTGCCTGGCCACTCTGATCTTAGTCCAACAGCTGAAGCTTAACTGTGATGTGGTGTTTATGTCAGGACTTGGTCAGTATTACCATTAAAATCAAATAGAACTGCAAGATATATATATATTTATATATATAAAAGACTTATTGCCTTATCACAAAAGAATTATGTATGGATTATTTCTTACAAATGATGTAAGTATTGATGCAATAATTGTGTTGTATTGATTGCAAATCAGGGAATAGTTTTATTTGTTGCTGGTTGAATTTGATTCTTCAGTCAAATAATTATGTCAGTGCAACCAAAAGGCTTGGATATAATAAGTGCACAATGTCTCTGCAGTCCCAATGCCAGAGGTTTAAATAACACCTTGTTCAACAAATATTTGCTTAGCTATAAAAGTATTCACAGATCCTATTTCTATGTGTTAATTCTGGATTTTATATCTATCATCTACATTGTACCTGGTGTGGAGCAATTTTTTAAAATTATATAACGCAATTATGGAACATCTTGTGTTTGGATGTGGATAATTTCTTTAATAATTTGATTTTAATCTTGTTAAGTTCCCAAATATGTCTCATGATGGTGCTTGAACCACACGCACATTAAACTATGTATGTAATACAAGACCACCAGAGACAATGTAACTACGCAAAACTAACAGCTGGCTGCTACTATTCATTTCCACGTTATTAGAATGGAATTAAGGATGGACACTTGCTTTACCTTCATGTCCTGAGACCTCAGGCAGGGGGGTGTTGGGGGGGGGGGAGGGGGAAGCATTATATATTTTAGGTTGGTTACCAGCTTCTCCATTTTTCAGTCCCTGTGTTAAAACCCTAACCCAACTCTGCCATTTTCTGGAATTTGAGTTCAAGTTTACAGTGTCAATTACAAATAGCCAGGCCTCCGATGTGGTCAGTTAGGAAGAAATTGGGGTCACTCCCACAGAAAGTCCCTTGGTTACATGAACATATCCACTGCTCTATGATGGATACTTAGATCCATAACAGAAAAGTTTGGTACAATGTTTGGCAGATAAAAAGAACAGTTGTGATTGGTGCTGTGCACTCTACTCACATGTTGCCAACAGTCAACAGTTACATAAACCTGCAAATATGTAGACTGGAAAACAAAGAAGCTAACACTTTTGTAACACACATCAGGTGCAATGACTTTGGATTGGTGGTAAATTATTGTGTTTAGAAGTGTGTCTTGGTTATGGAGACTTGCCATAGTCATGAGATCTCTGAGGTAATGTTAAGTTTATAATTATTTGTTAGTTCTGCTTTGTGATAGTAAACAAATTCTTTCATTGCAAGCTGGATGCTAAGAACAGACGGCTGTAACAGTGGCTTCAAATTTAAACATAGGTGGCAGGAGTGGTATTTAGATACATTGTGATAAATTCGTGGTATTGGGATATTTAAAGAATAAAGAATAAAGAATCATTGCAAGCTGGATGCTAAGAACAGACGGCTGTAACAGTGGCTTCAAATTGGTATTTAGATACATTGTGATAAATTCGTGGTATTGGGATATTTAAAGAATAAGTTATGATAATAAATAATTACTGGTTTTTAAGGTATTCAGCTGAGTGAGGGTACCAGTGTGTTCATATACCCCATAGGGTCACTGTTCATATACCCCATAGGGTCACTGTTCATATACCCCATAGGGTCACAGCCTGCTGTAAATTATTTCTACTACAATTATTGACAACAGGCTTTGTTTCTGAGGGTACATGTTATTAAATTGATTTTGGTTTCAATACATTCCATTTATTTCTTGCTTGAATAAAGTACTTAATCTTGTGACATTGACTTTAATTCATTTCTCTTGTGCTGATAACTTGACAATGGTGAACAGTTCTGTGTTCTTAAAATAGGTAAAATCATTAGTTAAGGTGTAAAAATAACTATAATGATCACACCCTTTCCTTTGGCTTTGTTGCAATTTTTGAAGATTTTTTTTTAAGTAGAAAATAATATCTGTGCCCATATTGCACGTTCAGTTTTCATAATATTATTCATTACTCACTTCATGTGGTTTTAGGATTCATTATCTATATTAGCCTATCAATTTATGTGAAGGTCAAGCCAAAGTTTAACTTTCATACAGGTGGTGCTTGGAAGAAACGATACTGGTTAGTAAACTGTTTGACTTTATTCATGATAAAATTGTACTAAATGAAATATAATCTAAATTTAAATATAATTTTTCACAAAACAAGTAATTCAGAAAATGTAACTTACACAATTTACTTGTGGATAAAATGATCTTGCAACAGCCTCCCTTTTCATACTACAGGTGCATTTGAACAAAAACACAATCATTATAACATCTTGGTTGAGACACACTAATAAAATGCTTCCCATCTCAACTACCACAATGTACCATTTCTCCTTGCAGATTTCTCTGCATCTTCTATGCAGATTAAATAGTCTAAGCCCTCTTTAATTGCTATAATACTTCACTTGCTTATCACCACTTTTCAACTGGTCTTTATAATCTGACAGCATCATGTTAACCCTAGACACCTTTCAATACAGCCAATTTTGTGTCTCACTGACTCCAACAGGTTGCATGACACCATGGAAAAATAAAAAGTGTTGAGATCCTTGCAATAAACCATGTGATCAACTAATCACATGATAGGGTTTTGGTGCATATCATTACCAGCAACAATAAAATATTATCCCTGTGGCAATGTTTATATCCCAATATTTACACCAAAATCAAGATTCAAACTCAGAAACATTCTGCAGAGTTACATTTGTAAGACTACACTGGAACTCCATGTCCTCCATAGGCTCCAGTCTGGAGGGTGTCTGGGGGGAGGAGGAGGGGGGGGGGGGTCACAAACACCCCTTGTCCTTCTCACCTCTGAATCATGTAAATGAATTCAAAATGATGGGCAGGGTGAACAGTTGAATCAATTCAAAATAATGCTGCATGTCTTGGAGATATCAGCACAAAAGAATCAAAGGATTAAAAATGCGAAGATTTAAATCACAAAGAACTCCCAATAAATGCCTGACATATGATGAATTATGTCCCAGAAACATTACTCTGCAGATTCATAAGATTCAAGAACAGGTCGCACGTCAAGTTTGCAATCATACACAGTGGTGACAGGTCATATTTTCCTGTTGACATGGAGAGTGACAGAGTCTGGGTCAATGACACACAGTGGTGGCAGGTCATATTTTCCTGTTGACATGGGGAGTGACAGAGTCTGGGTCAATGACACACAGTGGTGACAGGTCATATCTTCCTGTTGACATGGGGAGTGACAGAGTCTGGGTCAATGAGAGATTCTTCTAACGGCGTATCTATGTTGTACTCGTGCACGTGCTGTGGACGTCTGAGTTTCTTGCCGCGCTGAGGTATGGGTAGCTCAGAGTGGTGTGCTGGTAGTGGCTCCATGAAGAAGTACGGGTGGAGGAGGGCCTGGAAGTGAGAAAAGTTACACTGACCATTACACTCTCATATTGAGCACATATTATTACCACCAGGGGTGGACCCAGATATATTTTGTGACAGTCTTCAAAATTATCTCTGTTGATACATCCCCCATTTTGACCGTCTCTCGACAGTGAAGATTAGATGCCCATCAATGTGAACTTGATTACTACCTTGTGCTATGCTATCAGAAGAGCAGGGAACACATTCTACATTCTTTCTCCCAATTGATAACAATTTATTTTGACAACATTTTTGTCAATAAAATTATAATTATAATAACAGATAAAGATCTCTTATTCAGTTACACTCGGGAGTAACTGATGGCTGAGACTGTAATAATGAGAAATTACAAAGTACCAGAAGTTACTTCCCTTTTAAATTGTGGTCTCCAGAGATAAAAATCATTTTGCCAATGTTTTTCTTACTTAAATTATAATAACAGAGTCTGACAAAGTTACAGCTGAATTAGATAAATTATCTATAAGTCAATGATACCACGTTCAATCTCACCTCTTTTGCAGAAATTCTCTCCTTGGACGGGTAAACAAGAAATCGTTTAAGGAGATCGAGAGCTATAGCTGAACTGTCAGGAAGGATCAGCTCAAATGGAATGGGTGGGTTCTCTGGGAATGTTATCTTGTTGTAGTCAGGAAGCTCTGACATGCCCTAAAACATGTTTTCTCAAGTAAGCAATTCAGTAATAAAAGCACACAAAGATCATCAGACCTTTATACACTTCTGTCATTTGGTAGTAGCATGACTTTTTACCAAGACTTTTTACTGATGCCTTGGCTAACAAGTGTATATGACACTATGTATATGTATATGACACTATGTATATGTATATGACACGTCTAATTTTAAAAAAATCAGAACAGAAGAAATAAATATGCTCATTAAAACATTGCATTTTTAAAAAATCAAGAACAAAAATGAATCTCATCTAGCAACCCTGATTACAGACACTCTCTGCTTCCTGACTTATGATGTTATATAATAAATATAATCATATGTGTACTTTTAGAATTAAGTTAACCAACTACTCACTGGCCAGGTAGCTTCTGTATTGTAATATAATAATATTTCTACTCACTGGCCAGGTAGCTTCAGTATTGTAATATAATAATATTTCTACTCACTGGCCAGGTAGCTTCTGTCGGTGTTCCCAACACTCTCAACACACAACACAACTGTTCTATGTCATTTTCCCCCTGGAAATAGTGATCATAATCATTTTAAGACATATCAATTATTGTATCAAGTGTAAAATTTATCAAAATAAATCTGTCTTTTGTGATTAAAATTTTGAGATAGTTCTCAGTGATTTTCAATGATGTCAACAAGTACGGTAAAGTGCCATGAATTTCGAACGGCTCTTGAATTTCGAACAATCTTAAAATCAGTCGCCTGGAGTTTTTTCTAGACCATGAACTTCGGCCAGTAAGCAATTTTGCACGATCTTGATTTCGTGAATTTCGTACCCCTTAAAATCGGCCACCAGGCTATTTTCGCACTCATAAAGATCTAACAGTCGGCAATGTTGCCCTGGCGTACCTTTACCTGAGTACTACGTGTGCGGCCCAAGGTGCAAGATAACGATCGGTACAGTTTGTTTAGGGCGCTAAACAACATCGTCATCACCATTCATTCAGATAACAGGAGAATCTATTAAGAGTATTGCTGTCGGGCTGTTGTTTCTTTACCGCAGTACTCGGTGTGAGATAGCGATTGGTAGTTTTGCTGAGGCGCCCAATAGCATTGTTAACAGTAGAGACTTCAGTAACAGAACAAAAGAAGCAATATTAAGAGCTGCAATAAAGATTACCATTATTGCTTTCTTGTCTCGTTCAGATCGTTCATGATCTCCCGCTGACGATCTTCCGCTAATGAAGTCCCTTGACATGTACAAATGATATGAAAAATATTTTTAAAAATTATCAATTTCAATGGGGAGGGAGGGTTAAAAACGATTGATAACAATCTTCCGCTGACGCTCTTTCGCGGACGAACTCCCTTGATGAATAAGAAAATTGCCTTCTCGTCTCGCTTAGATCCAGAACGATCTCCGGCTGACGATCTTCCGCGAACGAAAGTCACTGAACGAATATGAGCTTTCTCGTTTCACTCGGATTGCGAATGATCTCCCCCTGACAATAGGAAAATTGCGTTCTCGTCTCGCCCTTGGCTTACGAAGTCTTTTTAACAAATATGAAAATTGCCTCCTCGTCTCTCTCGGATTGCGAACAATCTCTTGCTGAAAATTTGAAAATTGCCTTTTTGTCAATCAGCTTTGTCAGCTGCCGTGCGTATGAAGGTCCGGAAGGTGTCCCCTTTCACAAATTGGCGGTTAGTTTGCTTAGAGTGTTTTGTACAGCATGAAAGTCACTCTTGTCACTGCTGCATATGGCGTGGCATGTGTATCTTCAATTTAATAGAAACATTTTATTGTGTTTTGTAAGCTTTAGGAAGTAGTTTCGTCGTGCCTGAATATTAGCGTACACTACAAAGTAGTATCATTCATCTGTGACGCATCATAAAAGCAGGGTACGTCAAATTACTCTAAGAAAATTTATATATTAAAGTTCTAATATATCTTAGTTTAATTGTTTGTACATTTTGTAAAAATTGCCCATGTCACCCCGTTAGTTTGGAGGGTTAAGCTGGATCAAGTTCGTGTCAAAATTCTTTGAAGCTTTTCAGGAAAAATCAATCTTCATTTGTTTCTCTGGCTCCTTGTTTAGCCCGATGATCAGATTTATCTAGTGCCCCCAGGTTTGCTGGGGCAGCTCTTTGAAAATAACGCACAGGTAGATTTTTACCTGAGATAAATATTCCCAGCGAGAGTACGTTTGATAGACTCAAGACAAAGACTACCTGTGATCTGAAGGGCACTTTACCATCTAATTAAGAGTTAAAGGAAGTTCCAGCTAGATGGACGATTAAGATCGGACTTCAGATGGTAACTAGTATACCTCAGTTCTGTGAAAGCTAACGAGAAGGGTGTCAGAACAATGGTGCATATATAAATTATACAGAGGATTTGTAAATTCAGGTAACGTTAACTTACAATCGAAGGGGATTTTCGATAATATTCCTTGAAAAATACACTAAATTTATAGAGAATAATATCCTGGTTGGCCAAAAAATTGTACGCACAGTGTATCCGTGCGTATGCCTAGTTACGCCCCTGTGACGCAAACCATTTCCCGCTGACTATATGAAAATTGCCTTCTAGCATGGATAAAAAGTCCTAGTATCTAGGCTTGCTGGGATCGCTGACGATCTCTTGCTGACGAATATAATAACGAAGTCAAGACCTGTACTCAACCCCCCCCCCCCCCCAACCTAGTATATTTGATCGCAGACAACAATCAGCGGTCATCTTGGTCGCGGCGCATGGCGGAGAGAGACCGTAATACACAGTGCGGCTGCTGTGGTGAAGGTTACCTGTGCGCCGCACATACCGATCTGCAGTCGTAGTGTCCTCCCTGCACCGCAGAGAGAGGCCGTAATGCCGAGACCGGCTTCTACAGTGAAGGCGACGTATGCGTCGAAGACACCGACCCTCGCATGGCCAGATGAGGACGCACTCGCGGGTTAAGCTCCACCCGACTTCAACGGTAATTGCAGGCTACTTGTACGTGCGACATAGAAACCGATCGGCTGTCGTCTCGGTTTCAAGGCAAGGAAAGGAGCAGCGGTAACACTAAGCTTCCACAGTAAAGCTTATTTGGCCGTGGTAGACTTTAATCGCCTGCCGTCTCTTCCTCCGTCTACTCCCATTCTGAGCGCCAGGATCGTTTTCGAAAGTCGACACTAGTTTCTTGCTGCCAGAATCGCTTTTGAAAAAACGACACTACTGATAACGATGCTGTTTTGCGTCCCTAGCCAACAGTACTGCCTGTTATCTAGCACCTTGGGCCGTACACAGTGATCGGGTGAAAGTATGTGTATCCTTTTGGTCGCAATTACCGACACTCACACATCATACATTATGGTAACTCTAAATAGATCGTCGGGAGAAGATCACAAAAAGCCTAGCCCAGACAACTTCCGGTCAAAATTGACAGAATTCCATGAAATTCGAACGTTTGGAAGTTCTGAGCACCTCCATTTCATGAATTTCGGCCAAAACAATCTTTTCCCAAATTTAATTATTTTCTACTGATCGAAATTCATGGCACATTACCGTAAAGGTAAATTTGTCTGATGAAACCCAAATTTACTATGATCATCTCTCAGTAGCATGAGCTTCCACGAAAAGGACTTGATAATGAGAAAAAAAGAGACTTAAATGTACAACACAAAAGAATTCTTAAGCAATATGTCTATTCATATCTACATGTGACATTCCATTTTATTTGAAAGATACTATGGAAATGAGAGAGAGAAAGGGAGAGAGAGAGCATGATGTAAGTCTTACTGGAAAAAGTGGTGAGTTATTCAGCAGCTCTCCAAGTATGCATCCCACCGCCCTGAAAACATACAATAAACTCCATGAATATTTTATACTTTTTTCCAAAACAAGTCAAAAATCAATGTCATGAATTAAAAGGCAAATGCAGCAGTAGGCTGTGAATAAATATTTTCTGTCTGCAAACACATTAAAATTTTCAGTACAAAACTATTAATTTTTGTTTTAGTTTTCATTTATATTAATCATTCCTCCCCTTCCCTTCCTTATTCACATACAATGTTCCTCATTGTGTGCACTGTCTGGCAGACACTGAGCTACATTTTACTACTCCATCTATCTCATCTATCCTGTGCACAAATAGCAATAAAAATGAAATCAAAAGCCATTAAATGCCATACACTAAAACAAATGCAGCATGAATTCTGTCTCCCTTTGCCACAGTGAGGCAGGTCACTTGGGATTACCTCCTCAATGTCCAATAGGTAAAATCAATAGAGAAGGAAAGAATCAAAGACAACAGACATTTTCTCCAGGGAAGTCTATTAACATTGTACAAACAGTAGCAAAATGTTATGTGAACAATCAAACCATTCTTCCAAAGGTTCACAAACTTTTTCTTCACTTTCTTTCTCCTACAGTACATAGACACTGATTCTGTTCTATTGTTTTTCTCCCTATTTCACTCACATTAATGAAGACTGTGTTAATACTGTCTCTGCAGTTTTAATCATGGATGTTAAAGGAAGTTAGTCATGTGGAGATTGATAAAAGACGACCGTAACACCAATAATACCACCCCTAACACTGGAACATACTGACATTTACCAACTTTGATTCCAGAAAAGATCACAAACTAGGCAGCTATTTCAATGTGCCATGAGGGCAGTTTTCATTATAGCAAATAAAACAAACCATTTCTAGTTGAAAAGAGAGTTGAAATTCAGGCCTACTGAAATACACTGGTATATGTATGCTATGTATTTGAATATGTATGCATTTAATATATGCAGTTTGACAATTTTCATCACTGTAACAAATGCAGTGACATTATTAAAATATTATGAAAATTTTCATAAGAAGAATTCTTAATTCAATACATATAAATAAATAAATAAATAAATAAATAAATAAATAAATAAATAAATAAATCCATTAATTATTGATTCAAGCAAAGTCTAAACCATTGCTGTATTTAATGCTTTATTTATTCTTTAATACCTTGAAATGTTAAAATCTATCTATTTAAAGTAAAAATGCTCTGAAACTGAAAATATCCCAAAGACACTCATAAAGTTTGGAGAATTACAATAACATAAAGATAATACTACTAAAAAAAAAAGAAATATATGCCTCCCTAATGCTATCATTAATGTTAGTATAAGTGTGTAACTTAATCAGAGAAAAGATCAAAGTAACTGCCTATGCATTTCTAGTATTATTATTATAATAGTTTAGTACACAGTACAAACATGATGCATTTTAATGTAAACTCTACACAAATCATTCTTTTTCTCCATTTTTTTACATATTAAACAAACCACTGATATTAATCAATTTCCTCCTTCGTTTAAATCAGAATATATATGCATGTCTTTAATATTAATATATTCATCAAAGACCCAGAGATATGTAAATCTTCACCAACAATCAGGGGACAGGCAGTATTTTAATTATATAACATATACATACACAAGAAGATAAAAACTTGCCTACAGTCATAGTGAAGTATATAAATCCTATCCTGAGGCTAATACTACATAACTCATCTACCCAGCTGCAGAGGAAGACTTGAAAATATGTTTTATGGGAGACAAGTGGCATCTAGTGAGCTATGAGAGCCTATAATAACGCGGTGTTGTCTGGTCACATGATGTTCATTAATAAGCTCTTCCAGTGAGATAACAGCTTTCTGGGACTGTCTCGTATCGTACCACGTAGAAACACAGGGACTGAAACTGTAGCAGCACAGTCAGGACACATTGCAGGAGAGAGAACAGGAAACATGGACATTAAAACAACCAAGAAAACTCCAAGACTGTCATTTTGAGAGTGGAGCAGGGAAAATGTCACAGTAAACAAAGTAAGTAGTTGGCTTGAGAAGAGGGACAGTTTCCTCTGCAAATGACAGAAATTAATACTTTTTGAAAAATTTAATGGATAAAATCATATTAACAATATCCTGTTATTATATGTTTTTTTTTTTAATAAAACATACTTTCCAAAAGACAAATGAAATATAGAGATTATTTGCAGTGCCCAACGGGTGACGCTGTACTGACATTTTTTGGGAAAAAAATACTGTTATCAGTTTTGGAATTTTCTCTATAACCAAGATAGCTATTAATTCAAATGGCATCATAAAGCTGGGTAAAATCACTACTGAAGGATACCAGGGAATTCACTTAAACTATTTCTTTTTTATTTCATCGACTTTTAAGTTAAATTACCCCACATTTCAATTGGTTATTCACTTTAAAAGATGATAACTTTCCAACAAACAATTTCCTCCAGAATCCCTGATATCCATCTGTAGTCCACATAATTCACAACAATTAGTGTAATTTTCATAGCGATCGGTTGCTAAGATAGGGACATATACCTGAAGCTGGCTCACTTATCTCATCAATCTGGAAAGCTGTTTTAACGGCCAAAAACATTCACAGGCTGGTTAACAAGCTTTTTAGTCAAATATTTAGATGAGAAAATTACCTGTTATCAGTTGTACAATCAAATGGAACCAATGCTCATTGTCATCTTTTGATACTTTGTTTGGGTGCTTTGAAATGCCAGAAAATATATGTTATGTTGTCCCTTCATGAAATATATGCAAAAAGGGAAATTAACCTTTGTAACATATTAAACAGGTTGTCTCTCCCTTCTTTGAAAACTGGAATGTAAGAAAACAGAATTTTGGAGAAGTTGAGTATCTTAAAATTGCCAAATGAAGAAATATGGAAAATGTTAAGAGATGGAGCATCTCAATTACATACAATAAATACCCTGATGCATAAAGCGATAATTTTCCCATCAACAGTTAAACTGTTAATGTAAGTGTTAAAACTGCAGTTAATCTCAGACTAATATTTCAATGTTTATCTTTGTTTATATATAGCATCAGAAATCAAAATAGTGGTAGTAAAGAACAATTTTTATAGTTTCTGTTGGCTGAAGAAAAAATTGGTGCTTCATTCTTAGTACATGACACTGCTGATGCAATTTTTTTTTTATCTTGATGTAAGTTACACATCCAGATTTGAAGTAGGTAAAATATACAACATAAATTCTGAAGGTAAATAATATTTTTTAATATGTGAATCAACACTTTCACTTTTCACTTTCTTCCTGTGTGTTATTCATCACAGCATGCACATGCTGAGACAACCATATCTAAAAGCCATCTTTTTCCCTTAATAATTTCATTTAGATGTAAATGTGATACACAAACCTTCACTGTAATTAGATTTATCTATCTGGCAAGTAATATTGCATTAAAAATTATATCATTTCAGTTTTCCCCAGTCTATAAATTTCACAGAGCAAACAAGTCTGTCATGACACCTTTTCTTGTGCAGATATAAATCCAGCATTAGCATTTTAACCTATCAAAGTTGTGGCAATATTTTAGCATTTTTCTTCCTATCACACAGATAGTCAGGTGAGAAAACTAATCAGAATTATCTGACATTAAACCATAATTACACAGTCTGGAAGCCTATTTTGGTTTATCCTATTTGATGTCTGCTGGAGTAGAAGTATAAATCATACCACAGCAAGTGTAACAAGCTGCCAATGATTCCACCATCATTATCATTATATAGCATGTATTAATATTTTAATATTGAAATATGATAATATCCCCAGAACTGCCTGCAAAGAACAAACTGAATGTCAACACTGACATCTATACCATTAAGAATATTTCCAAGTTTATAACATTTTAAAAATATAGAGTACGGTAGGATATTTTTGTGTTAAAAAAAACAGTATGTGCATGATGGCTGGTAATCCTGTAAGCATTAAATACATCACTGAACAACAACTCTTTCAATTCCTCATTAATGAATTCCATTTCATAACACTATATCAAAACTTTACAGCTGCCAGGCTTATACATATACTGTATTTCAATACCCATAAAATTTTACCTGGCAGTTCTTGGCGGTATCTGGTGATAAAAAAAAAGATCATGAATATTCCATGTTAGATCTGTTAGCTACTCAGTATATATTTTGAGCTTCAGATGCTCATCAGTAATCCTGATGTATACTTAGACCGGGTACATATTTTCCATTATCAACTCTGACCTTCCAAGGACTTGTAATTCAACAGTCTCTCATTCATAACAACAAAACCACCAGATTTTTAACAACATGAAGGTTTTAATCGCAACTGTTTAATTAATATAATATTTAAGCAAATTGGTAGATGGTATTATTTATGATTATATGATTTATATCTATAACATGGTGTCATTAGTTGTCCAACACATTGTGCAGGCTACATATTTCATTATGGGGATGTGCAACAGTGGGATAATTAATGACATATCTTTGTCCATTTTTTTTCTAAATTGTCTCAGAGTTAAGTTTGATGGCATATTTAAACTGTTTTTTTTTTTTTTTGAAAATGACAGTGAAGAGATGGACGACAGTTTAAACAATGTGATGGTATACATACATAATTTTACATGCAAAAATAAAATAAAGAATTAACATAATCACCCACATCTGGTAGGCTATTTTCAACTCTTCAGCTTCATCACATTTATTAATGGCAGTTTCTTGTACAAAATGGCTGTACTGGTAGTTGATGAAGTATCTTAGCAAGAGATCTTCACAAGGTCACACAGTCTATAAATTACCAACCAAATAGCACCAGTTGACCAGGCAGATCCCAGGACAATTTTCTCTCCCCCCCCCCCCCCCAAAAAAAAAAAGAAATCGTTGTTGATCTTCCCCCCCCCCCCCAAGAAAAAAATTTGTCCCTTAAAATAATATGCTTTATGTTAGAACTGTCCTGCTACTGACAAGATATTCAGCTAAAGACAGAGAAACTGACTAAAGTAAGATATAAAATAAAAGACAATAAGACATAAAATACACCTGAATGTCAACAACAGTGTTGGCAAGTTTCCAAAATGCGCATATGAAATAATATGTTTCTGTGTTTCAAAATACTGCTAAATGTAACATATATGATCTTCTATTCAGTCTTTAGTTATGACAATATTTTCCTGTTAAATATAATGCAGTACAGTTTTGGATGTTACGTACATGCCCATGTTGTTGTTTTTGTTTCATAGTTTTAAGTCAATTTAACACTCTCACATATACACTGTTAGACTCTCTTCAATCTCATACATTCTAATATTCTGTTTTTTTCTTTTTGTCTTCAGAAACAAGACTTAACCAACGGCAAATCCAATGGCTTTCTACTGGCACTTACAAATATGCATCTAGTGACCAGAAAAGGAAATTATACTCAAACCAATGAGGGATCTTCATAGGAGACCTACCCACACCCACCCGCTTATACCCACAATAGTACTATATCAGACACCCACACCCACCCACTTATATACACTGTAGTACTATATCAGACACCCACACCCACCCACTTATATACACTATAGTGCTATCTCAGACACCCACACCCACCCACTTATATACACTGTAGTGCTATCTCAGACACCCACACCCAGCCACTTATATACACTGTAGTACTATCTCAGACACCCACACCCACCCACTTATACCCACAATAGTACTATATCAGACGCCCACACCCACCCACTTATATACACTGTAGTACTATATCAGACACCCACACCCACCCACTTATATACACTGTAGTGCTATCTCAGACACCCACACCCACCCACTTATATACACTGTAGTGGTATTTTGTGTACCCAGATACACCCACTGTATCACTATCACCATGAGTACCAAAGAATCATCGCTTGGCACCAAAACCCACCAAATATTCAGACGGTACAAAGTGGCCATATTGCAAAGCTGTTCCCCAATTCCAGTGCTAATGGTTGGACTTATGCTGCTTTTTAACCTATTTGTAATCTCTAACATAAGTCATGATTCTTGGAGTGCCCAAAGGAAGAGCCATTTGCCAACCCACAAAACGGGAATATCACAGCACCAAACTTGGAAACCAAACATGCAAGACGATAAGGATATCAAGACAAATGTATTCAGCACAGGAAGGGCCAACAAGGCTCCTAGTTTTTTCACAAAAATTAATAATCTGGTTCTTGTAGAAGGTTTATCTGTTGAGAATCAAGACAGACACATAGAAAACAGGGTAAATGCACAGTCAATTGTATATAACAATGGAAAGATGGCACGCAAACATAGAATTATTGGCCCAAACTATTATGATTATGATGATCCCGACTTAGAGCAAGGAGCCAGAAATAGACATGGTGAGATTGAAAGTTCAAGTAAAGGCAAGGCATGGCTGAAGTGTAAGGAGAATCCGAACATATGTCCTCAAGAATTCCAAAAATGGTACAAATCAATGACGCCTCTATGTGGAGTGAACTTCATTGCCTTTGACAGAAACTTTGCCTTATGTCAGAACATCACTCTCAATCGACAGAAAGCTATTGGACAAAAAGGAGGAGAAAGTATCACAGAAGTGTTAAATCAGAAGGAGGCTGTAGAGTTTTACAAGTACAAGTTTGGATTTTTTGAAGTCAGGAACTGCCAAAAAACACCCAAGTATGTGTTTACTAAATACCACGGAAAGGGTCACCTCAAGGATTGGATAGAATCAGTGTCAATCAAAAAAAATCATCCCAATCCACAGCTGACAACAGTCAATAAGAATTTCACCATAGCTGTGACGAGGTACGAATATGTTAACTGGTACCATTCAATGACAGACTTCTACAATGCATTCCTAATGATGAAATTCTTTAGAAAACAACCTGATGAGATCAGTGTGTTACTTATTGACGCTCATCCTCAAGGTAACCTGGACGAGGTTTGGGCAACATTGTTTGGTAATTCTAAACGGCTGAGTGAGACGGACAGACTGGTGACCTACAGAGAAATGGTCTGGAATCCAATGGGTTATAACAGCATGATGAATCAACACGTACGCAAAACAATCCCACTTATTGATGAGTTCAGAGAGTTTTTTCTTCAGAGATATCACGTGTCTACAAGCAAAAATCTCAACTGTGACAAACTTGGCATTCTGTTCATATGGCGTCATGACTACGTAGCTCACCCACGCAACCCGTCAGGGTCCATCCTGCGTAAAATTTATAATGAAGATGAGATCATTTCCGCAGTGAAGTCAGAGTTCCCAGCCTTCAATGTCCAGGGAATACAGATGGACCAGTTAAAACTGAAAGACCAGCTTGAACTCGTAGCTAAGACAGACATACTCGTAGGAATGCACGGCGCAGGGTTAACCCACACGCTGTTCCTGCCAAAACATGGAGGCCTCATTGAAATATTTCCACAATATTCAAATGTGATGGGACATTTTAGATCTCTGAGTAATTGGAGAGGCATCCATTATGCATTCTGGAAAAACAGTGATGTAACTCTGGAACATCGGAATCATTTCACAGAGATTCCAACTGCTGTGGTTATTAAACAGATTAAGGACATGGCTAAAAGAATAGCTACTAACAGCTGCTGACATCTATCAGTGAAGTTATGACGATGCTATTTAACTGGTTTCTTATCTCTGCTAGAAATCTTTAGCTAATTATAACTTTTGTGGTGAAAAATTTGAGAATAAATATCAATCAACAATGCAACATGATCTTTTTTATTTTTGTTGTTTTTCTTTGCAGTTCTGCTATTAATGTATCATTTTGATAAAAACATTATTTTTATTATAAAAATGGGTAAACAAACCAATTAGGATGCTGTTTATTTGCAAAATTCTTTGAAAATAATCAAAATATACAACAAAAATTTTCTTAGTCTTTATAAATCATCCATTCTGATATTCTTATTCACTTCAAGAATTTTTTTTTTTTAAACATAATTTCACTCATTTTGATCTGGACCAATTTCAGAACATATCTGATTTAATACACACACATTTCAGCACTTGGTTGAACAAAACATGATGAGAAGTAAAAGGGGAATTGTACAGCTGTTTAGAAGTTGTCCCAGTGACTAAATGACAAGACAGCAGTGCAATAAATGATACTAAGTTCTTTCTCTTGTTTTTATAATTTAATAGAAAGACAATATTGATATGAATTTCTCTACATTTTGTCAACCAGTGTTTTGCAACTTTGTTAAATGTCAAGTTACAATTATCTTTAAGCCACTTTATTTCAGCGGAAGTTCAAATTCACAGTGCCACTGCAAAGTATTTGCTGAATAAACACATATTTCTGTTAACTTCAAACAAAGAGTTTACACAGTCATATGTCCCTTCAACCTTAAAATTGAGGTCAAAGTTTCAGTATATTTAGCAAAAATGTTACCAAAATAACTCTGGAACTAGTACATAATTTTTTTATGTTTTGTGTTTGATCAACTATCTCACAGCAAGATAAAAAAGTTGTACACTTTCGTGATAAATATTTGATGAAATCTAAAATATATTAATCCTTTAAGATGATGCAAAGAGTAAAAGACAAAAAGAATATTTGAAATACCAGCACATTAGACAAGATCCTGTTAGCATAAATCAGATATTGGGTCCTGTGTGCCCATGTTACAAATCACTGCCAGTTACACAGAGGTTTGAAAACTTCCACCATGTAATGTCTTGGTCCTAATTTCTGAAAGCCAATACTGGAATTTCCCTCTCCCCTCCTCCTCCCCTTGCCATAATTGCTCTCTACAATCTCACATACTTAAACATTATAGTTTAGTATATTTTTATCGATTGCACTGAATCAAGGTCAAAGGATATGAAGCCTAATTAGCTGTACTATTGCACAGTTAAACATGGAAAGCTATGTAAATGTCACACAGAGCAAAATAAATCTCAATTCTGCACAATTTTACAGATCCTTACTTAACCTTACATCATATGTCCAATGTCAACTAAATGTCAACTAAAATTATTTGATAAATCATGTTTTTTCCCTAGCAGGAGTTTAAAGTGTCTAATAGCTGATGAAAGATCCCCTTTTTAAAACAGTTATCCTCATGCTTAAAAGTCCATTTCTAACCCACTTTCAAAATTTAAAAAAACGTATAAAGGGTATAAAAAGCATTCTCTAATATTAAATAAAAATATTCTTATTACTTCATAGTATCAATTAAAATAAAATTGCAAAAACAAAAAAAAAAAAAAATGATTATTTCTTGAAACCTAACTTCAACAGAATTCTATAACATATCAAATAAAGAGTTGCATTTTACAATAAAGAAAACCTAAATACGTTGAAGACTGATGCAGTAGTTGAGTAAAAATCAACGAAAAAAATTTTGAGACAGCAGTGTAAAATGTGTTAGTTGTGCTGAACACAATGAGAACATCCTTGTGTGGAAGGAATGTGAAATGTGTTAGTTGTGCTGAGCAGTAGTCTGTAATGATGAAGGAGTATGCAGTAAACAGTAGACAGCAAACTTACCATAAATCAACACCTTCATCATATTTCCTGGCACCATACAGTAACTCTGGGGCACGGTACCATCTAAATAAAAACATAACAGTCATTAATTCATTTTAACTAGTACATTTCACACCTGTTTAGCAAACTGAGAATAACACTTTATTCTCTCATGCATTTTTCTCAACAAGCTTTAACATATCACATTATTCATTGTCAGTGAGTAAAAATAATACTGCAGACATTCACTTCAATCTAAAATTGTTCCTATTGAAGAAATATCATAAATGGATAAAAAATAAAATCCTCAATTTTGTATGAACAAGCTGCACAGACAGCAAGTGTCAGAAATTTTTGGTTTTTGAGAAATCTACACAAGATGGCGCGTACCTGGTAGCCACCTGGTGGCTGTATTGTCGGTTGCCTTCGTTCTGAAACACTCTGGCCAGACCAAAGTCTGCTATCTTCAAGTGACCCGTAGAACTGATGAGAAGATTGGCTGGCTTTAAGTCCTAAAATTGAAGAAAGAAGTAATAAAAAAAATAAATTTTTGGATTTGATGCAGCTGCAATGCAGTAAAGATGCAATCTTATAAATAAGGAAAATTGTGAATTTTACAGATCTTTTTTCAATCGTGAATTATTAGAACAAGAGCATAACTATTAAGTAGCATCAACAAAATTGGAAAAAAACCCACCTTATGGTTTATATTCTTAATGGCTCAAAAATTGTGCATTTAAAGGATTGATAATTTTCACCACTGAGTCATGCTTGAAAGTAAATAAAATATATCAAACAGGAAAATGTTTCTGCTAAAGAATAAACTCAACATCTATGCAAATTATGTTTTGAGGTTTGAGTATTTTATTATCTCCATACCCTGTGCATGATATTATTGTTATGGCAGAAAGCCACGCCCTTCAGCAGCATCAGCATGTAACTCTTGATGTGAGCCTCCGTCAGCGGAGTGTTGGTATTCCTGATCACCTCAGACAAGTCTGACAACATGAACTCAAATACTAAGACAAAACCAGAGCCGTACGGGAATACCTCTCGCAGGTTCACCACCTAGAAAATTAAGGGGTATTTTGGGAGATTAATTTTAAATAATAATTATAATATTAATAACAATAATTATTATATTATAAAAACAAATGAAAAAATTTATAACATTATTTTTATAAATCTTCACAGATTATATCACATAGATTCCTTTGATATCAATATAATTTGCAAATGTCTGCTGTGTTTGTTTAAAAAATCAATCAGATTAAAAATTCATAATCAAATTAGATTATAAAACTTTTTCCAAAAATTAGCCTTAAGTTTATAATCATGATAATTACTTACATATGGATTTTCTTCAATTTCCTGAAGGGCCTTGATTTCCCTGAAAGGTTGGCAAAATATAGAATTACACATTTATCAATGAGTTTACAACTTTTAAAGGATTTGCATCCAGGTTTTCCCAGCCCTCATTTGGATGGCCATTAGCCTCAAAAGATGGCCTCTATTTTTAAAGACGACTGGACAGCTTGCAAAATTTTTGGGGTTGGTTGGGCTTACTTGGGTTGGGTTCCCTTTAAATCCATGACTAAATTACATATTCACATTTTGGACTCCCTGCACCAAAAAGTCCTGGGGAAACCCCCAATTTGTATTAATAATTACTTTTTCAGTTAAAATAATAATTTTCAAATTATATATAAAGAAAAAGGTCAGTAACTTCAGCAATTGAAGGGTCATGCTAAAAAACTGACAGTAGATGCTTAGAAAATGTGCCACTCCATTTCTTCACCTGAGAGCTGTATTTGGGATTCCATCTTCCAACTTCTTGACAGACACCTTCTTCAAAGCTACAACTTCACCACTCTGAATAAACATATCAGGTTTTATTCAAAATAATCCACATGTAAGAATAAATTATCTCTTTTTTGCTGGCACACACAAAAAATATAAACACATTTTATAATAAGCAACTGGTGGTTATTCCATCTAAAGACAAGAAAATAATTGTTTCACAGATTAAAAACTGCAGCTTATGTTTTCTGCTTTTAAAATATCAGGATTATAATAAATTATAAATATTACCTCAGTGTGTTTAGCCTTGAAGACAATACCATGTGCTCCCTCTCCTATCCTGCCTAGAATGTTGTACTGCTCCATGCTGTAATATAGCTGCAGTCACACCCCTACTTATGCTTGGTTATAGACTGGACAGTGGCTACTCAGACCTAGATGTATATACCATATGATTACCAAACCCCATCAAATACTAAATGTCTACCATGGGTTTCAGAGTGCATGAATCTGTTGCTTCCTAACACAATCCAATAAATGCATGCACATTAACTTCCAATCCTGACTGTAAGAGAGCTGGGCTTCATTCCTGTGATAATGTGTCTGCTGGGTTCAGATTCAGTTTCTTTCACATCCCAATACGGGATCCAAGATTCATTACCAGAAAGTTAAGAGCATAGACCTGTACTTGGCTTTATTTATGTTTGGAATCTAGGAAAACACTGACTCACTCTGTATATTTATATGTATTCATTCAACATTCTCTGTTCAAATTATGTTGCCTGTTTTCATACATTATATATTCTGTGTTCGTATTTGCTCCAAGTCATTGTGCAGCCTGTCCTGAAAGAAACAACGAATTAAGATAATCACACACGACCACTGTCCAGTTAAATAACACAATATCTATTAATCATTTGGAAATAAATGTTTAAACTTTGTATTCTTTTTACAATTAATTGCTTTTTTAACAATTTTACTAGTTTCCAAAAAAACACTTTCACTAATATGATGTAATACTTGTTTTTTGGTGGTCTAAAGAAGTATTAAATGAGTTATTTCAAGTGTTTTTAGGTTCACAAACCGACCAAGCCTTCAAGTTGAAGACGGCCAAACGTGGCTTCGTCAGTAAAATAATTGACGCCGTGTATCAAAATATACAAAACAGAAATAACTTATACACCAAGCAATACTTCTGAACTTTTCTTTGAAACGTGTTTACAAACATGCACCAACAAAAGGAGTTCCACGTGAAAAAAAAATAAGTTAATTTTGGGAATTTTAAACGGCATTACACTGCCCGTATTTACCTTATTTACCATAACACCGGAAGTTCTTAATTCAACTTGTACCTCCAAACAAAGAAGAGTTGTAGTATTCTCGCTTTCCACTAGAGGTCACCTGTAGCACTGCGCTAAGTTTTGCTTTCATCTCACTCCTTTGTACGATGCTATTAAGAATTCTCGGTGAGAAGTGAGTGTTTTAAATCGTAAAATACGTCTACAACGTTTCAAAGGAGAGTCTTTTCTGAGAAATTGGGCCTTTTTTATCTTCGTAAGTTTTCTTAACTTTAAAAATTGCAAAGAAGCTAGGTCCCGTTTGAAGCAGAACAGCAGCTACTGTTTCTTTTCACCCTTCACTATACGTCCACTCCACCCATTGCGTGGCCTGTCCCTGCACTTGAGTCAATATTTTATGCTATTTTTAATATTTTATGCTCATAAACACCGGCAGCTCATAGAAAGTTTTCTTTGAACCAGTTAAGGGACCGTCATCGTTAATAAAATGATTGAGCTGCATGACCTGTCAAGCACTTAGTTTAAATGGTTATTGATGCTAAAATGTTATCTAGTAAAAATAATCTCTCAACACAATAGTGCAAAAATATACCAAGTTTAATTACAAACAGACACAAGTCTACTAACACCATTTCAACAGTTTATTTTTTAATTGATAAGTTTAGGTATTGCCTAAAACAGATATATTTTTAGTCCAGCCTACTTAAAAATTAGAATTGGCAAGTATTATAAATAGAAGACATAGAAACAATTATGTCTAAATTCAGCCAGCGACACCAAGTGTCACAGTCCACGTTTTAGACAGGCTCCAGGTATTCTTCACAATTGACTTACAAGAACTTTCTTTGTGATAAAAAATTTGTACAGATCAGTGCATTTTTAAGACCTTGCCATACTAGTTTAGCCTCAATAAATTTAATTCTCTGTTATTTTCTTAAAAAAGCCAAACAAGATGTGAACAGGTTTATTGCAAAATCCATATACACGAGCCCATTCAAATGCCAGAAACACTTCATAAGTATTACAGGCAAAAAGTTCAAATTTCTATTCAAATAGTCTCAGACAGCACACTGAAAGCTGACATCTGCCATCTTAGTTATATTGCAATAATGGAGATAACTTTCATCTTTCCCCTGTTCCACCTGAACTGACAGTGTTACTTCTTAAACACGCATACACAGATCTTGTTAAATTTCAGAACACGTTTTTGTCAAATATAATCTTCTCCATGATTCTACCTGAGAGAATCACTGACATCATTACGCTGCATGATAAAATGTCCTGAAGGTAATTCTGAACTTCCTCACTCAACACCATCTGATCTTCCAGCTACTTCAACACACTACTATCATAATTCAGACATTCAAGCAGGTCTTTACTGCTTTCAGTTCAACTCAAGAGGAACCGAGATGTGTAGCCACCTTCTGAGTGAGTACCACCAGCTGGGTTAAGAACATCAGTGGCATTACACCACACAGCATGATCTGAGAGAACTGGGACTGTTCACTGTCGCTGTCACTACTATGGTCCCTGCCAGATGCAGATCTGAACACTTGGGCTGATTGTCCTCTGTTCAATCTATCCAGAAATAACAACTGTGACAGACATTTCTGTCTTTTCAAAAGTCTCCTTAAAATATTTCCGAAATGCCTCCATAAAAAACCTTAAGAATATCCATGAATGCTCCCAGCTGTCTGACCTGCCTGAAACGTTCTCTTCCAATAATTCTTTCTCAAATATAAAGAAAAACCCTGTGTTATCTGTTGAGACTGATCTGAAAGGACTGGGACGTCTCCATCTTCAGGGCCTCCCTGACAACCATGGTTGCATAGCAACCCTTAGGAAGACTAAACTCCACTTTGATTGCCTTCAACTTCCCCTCTGTAAACAAAACAAAGAGAATTTAGTCCAACGTCTAACTTATACCTCAAATAATAATAATACTTTTGCCACATGCTTCTTGTACACAAAATGTTTACTTTTTTTTCATGTTGAAAATTCAGTAATTTTAGCACCTGTTTTAAATGACCAAACAATATGCATAACTTCTCTCAATTTAACATTTTCTAAATATCAACAATTTGTCTGTGTCAATGAAAAAACTGAAATGAAGATATCATATCAATTCATGAATTTCATATTGTTAGATTCTGAAAACTCATCGCATATACAACTAACCCTCAGATTGTGTGGGTAGCTCCACATTATTAAGTCTATCGCGGTCTGTGAGCACCAGGGGAATTGTGTTGTCGTCATAGCGATGGATGCTCCATTTGACCCCCTCTGGGCGTACTAACATCTTCCTGTAACTACCAGATACAGAGAATGATCTGAAACATGAAAATAAAGTAACCATCAGTTAACTGTTTACATATATTACAATAATGATGCATCTTACAAATATCAGAGTTAAAGAGAAAAGAAACTTGCATGCTTGCATGTAAGCAAAACAGTCAAAACTTGTCTACATCTTTTGATATCAAAATGTTATCTAACTCCAGGGATGAAAATATAATTCATGAATGACGTACTTTAAACTCTGTTTGAAGGTGTCTGCATCAATTCCGTCTTTCTTGAGCAGGTCACTTATCCATTGTTTCACTGGAAATACATGATTAATTATATTATTCTATTCCATAACCACATTTCATTTTATTTTGGCACATACTCCTTAGTAACAAAACCAAATGCTGTTAAGCCACTCTAACATATTAAATAACTTACTGTAATCCAATAATATTTTTGACTTCTGTGATTGTTGTGAGAGTGGCAAAAACTGACATCTTTACAGATTGAACTTTATTGTATTAGAGATACAACTTCCTTTTCTTAGAGAAATTAGAGCAACCCACACCTTCATTTTCAGGGTAAGTAACACCATATCCAGGTAACGGTATGACAACATCATAAATTGTATAGTTGGCTGCGGTCTCCTCTGTGAGAACTGTTACACTGGGTTGACTGGCAGTGTCCCCTGCAGAAACAGAAAGTCAAGAGTAGCAATTTTATAATAATATATTATAATATCTAATTTGTCTTTGACATGGTCAAACAAATAAAATAATTTCTTTTGACATCAATCTTTAATGGTAAAATTTATGATAAATAAGCATTTTTTGTCATAAATCATTTAACCTTATGGAACTGAAATATTAGTTTGGAACTAACTTGGAGCAGCAGAATCATCAGGAAAAAAGTTTGTTACTTTTATATAACAGAAAAAATACACACCAAATGGTTGACTTATATATAGCACAAAGTCAGAGTGAACCAAGACAAATAATAATAATAATATTCAGCAAACTGCTTTTCAAGCATTATAAGTCAATATTTACCTTTTTCAATGAACAGTTTTCAAAGCTACTGCACAGCAATTACCTGACTTCTGAGATTGCTCTTTTACAGCATCCAAATCATCCACATCGCAGTCAGCGCCATCTACAGTATTGCTATCCAGGACCAGGTCGCCTGCCATTGGCTTCATTCCAAACTGTCGTATCCGTCTGGACACTATCTGATTCCATATATAACTTTGATAGCTGTGCATGTACAGGGTTCTACTGTTCTTGGGAATCTGATTTAAGAAAAAAAAATTAAAGATTATACAAACATTAACAGGCCTCTTCCTTCTTCAACCTGAGCATTTTGCATAAAAAATTAGAGAAAAATCAAATACCATCCCCACCTCCACCCCCATGTTACCCACCATTTGTATGGCTGCCTGGAAGTTTTTCCCCTGATGTTTCTTCAGTCCAGTCATCACATACTGCTCCACACAGTTAAACCTGCCGATAACCGCCAGGGCCTGACCAGCGTCCCTCGTCTCTGACCACTTCTGTCTGCACTGCTCAGGCTTGTCCCAGCCTTAGGAATTAAAAAAAAAAAATAAACGTTCATTAATATATAAGATATAAAATATCCCAGCCTTAAGTGTTATACAAAATAAACATTCATTAATATATAAGATGTCCCAGCCTTAAGTGTTTAAAAAAACAAAACAAATTCATTAATATGTAATTTATAAAATGGCCCAATCTTAAGTGTAATTAAAACAAACAAATTAATTAACATGTAAGATATAAAATGTCCCCACTTGGGGTGTTACATAAACAAACAGATTCATGGACATATAAGATATCAAATGAAATTCAAAACTTTCCAATAAGACCTGTATCAAAAGGGTGTGAGGCTTTAATCGCAAATGCAACAGAACTGTGACAACAAGATGAAAATGTCATTGGTCAGATACCGTTTTAAATAATTTTTAGTTTAAAATTTTTAAATGATTTTTAAAATAAAATGTATCCTTTTAAGATCTGATTTCTGTTGAATCACAGCTTGAAAACAAAACAAATTCAGATCAACAAAAGACCAAAGTTCTCATACTACTAAAGGTCACATGTAAATTTTAAAAACTTGATCACAACAATAATATCTGCATTGGTGATTCAATTGTGCTGCTCAAAGTACATAACTTAGCAAAACACAATTTTTGAAAACTGAAAAATAGTGTTACAGTACTTCTCTCCCCAGGTTTATGTCTTGGCTTCATAATCAGCTCCAAAGCCTCTTTATAATCACAGTGCAACAGAGCTCTGAAATAAACACGACAACACAGTCATGTGAATTGTTTTACATCATAATATGTTCCAATATTTCACCCCACCCCTACCCTTAGTGTGGGTGCTACACCATAACATTACATTTAACAAAACGCAATCAGTCTTCAATCAAACATTTCTGCAATGGATGACTAATAGAACATTAGGCAAATTCAGACTTAAAATACATTGTATTAAATCTTCCAAACAAGATGATATCTAACCTTCCTATGTGGTGAGTGGGTACAATTGTTGTACCAAATCTCTGCATTCCAAAGTAGTTAATCAGTCCTGTCTCCCGTACTGCCGTCCACCCAGCATTGATCTGGTCATCTGTGCCTAGTACATCCCTGGAACAGCCACAAAGAACATATTACATCACAAATCTATGACAAAGTTAGTTTACTAGACATGTCAGCCATGTCCTGTTAAAGAACCCTAACAGTTCTAACAATTTGACACAATTTTACATTAACAACAGGTTGATATAATTTTGGTTTAGACTTTGGTGCACTGAAATCTCAAAGAGATAATCTGATGTTAAACCATGGGTTCCCCTGGTCCTTATACTTGTGTATGATATCTGATATATCATTATTTAATTAGAATGAAAAAACTTAATGACCATAAATTAAACAACTAGAATAGCCGTGGCCAGCTAAACCCAAAAGAGTTTCTGCCTTCTAAATACCATAAACTAGTACCATTTTACCTACATACCTAAACTTAGAAGAAAATAATTTCCTTTGTTTAATAATTACATTTTATTTTTTGGCTAGTGTGGGGAGTCACCCAGCACAATCCTGTTAAATGACTTATCAACACCACTTGTATATACTGGGTGACGTGGACTTGACACAAGTATTCAAGGTGGCAGGCAACCATAAAATTTTACATAATTTTTTCAAAATTACCAGTTCTATATTAATATTATGCAGCAGACCTTTCTCACCTCAATACAATAGTGAAATGGTTTCCTTTCAGTTGCCCTAGGGTTACAGGGTGATCCACATATCTGTACAACAAAATACTAATATGTAGTATTATAACAAAATTGGACATTTAAAAGTTCAAGATCCAGGGAATTAATATAGTTCAAAATCCAAATGCCATATATATATATATATACCATATTTTGACTGATTATCTAGGAGTTTAACATCAAGGTAATATGACCATTTTAATAAATTGAATCCATTCATAATGCAGGATTTAACTAATACAATATATTGCTTACAACACAGTTTATTTAATCCAACAGAAATGTTATTCTTTACAATTGTTATCATTTCAAAATTTGGAATAAGTTATTTTTTAAAAATAATAGATATCATACCTAAAGTTTCCCATGGCCAAAGTATCAGTATGCTGATTGAGTTCTTGGATCCTTTTTGCATCAACTCTGAAAGAAAAGTTACCCCCACCTTTCATGATCAAAGTATCAAAGAAATATTTGCTATCATATCTTTCTGTAAGAAACTGTTTCTGTTACAGTAATTAGTTTATCTTACAAGAAGCAGGATACATAATAATTAGTAATGTCTTACTTGAAGCAGGATATATATTGTGTGGTCACTGCTCTCTTGTCTTTGGTCCCAGCATAGCAAAACATGTTGGGCTTGATCCTAAAAATACCAAATATTAAAAATTAAAAAAATATATATATTTAAAATATGAAAAAATCATCTTTACCATCCTGTGAGGTGTGTGTACTTGTGTCTGACATATTTTTGATGTTTTCTTATGGGAAGTAAAATGACAGACAGACAGCTGAATCACATTTTTGTAAGGAAAATGTAGTAGGCCTACAGATAGGGCGAGTCTCTTTAACAGCAGCGAATGCATTTCATACTTGTCACATAATATATATATATATATATATATTAGCAGGGGCGGATTGAGGCTGTCTTCTGGGTCTTCAGGGAGACAGATTTTCAAGTTTACATTGACGGGTGTCTAATTTTTTTTTCTGTCGAAAGACGATCAAAAAATGAGTTATGGATCAACAAAGATAATAAGAAGGCTCTCAGAAAATATCTCTGAATCTGCCCCTGTTCAGATAAAGTTTATATGAAAAAAACCCTTAAAACATCCTACCTGAGAAATCTGGATATTTGACTAATGGCCTGCATGGTATCCTTGTTCTCCTTGTACAGTACAAACTTCAGGTGTTTTCCTCGGCTCTGAGGCCATACCTGTGAGGATCGACTCTCCCCTAGGAAATAACATGTGATGGTCATATATCCCAGAATTCCATGTCAAGTTTTATAACTCTGGTGACTAAACAGTAGGGGGAACATTTGAAATTATTATTACAAGGTTTTATTTTTAAATTATCAGCCTATTCTACTACTGCCTCCACTTGTTTTAGTTATTAGGTTTGGGAAACAGAAACATAACTAAAATATTGTGTTGGATCTTTATTTGTAAAGGGATTTGAGTTTATAAAGTTAAAACTATTCACTACACCAGACAGAGAGTAGCCAGGATTTGTAAACTAAGCTCCAGTACAGTCAGCTAACAGCCCAGTGAGGACCATCTAGAGTGAATTCAGAGCTCTCATAGATAAACCTTTACCTTAAGAAACTTCTCTAATATAAAAACCAGACTTGATTAAAATTCATCACAAAATTGGACAGTGCTTTTTACCTCTACCATGGCTATCAACCTCTGTATTTGGTAATGACTTATCACAATGTGAAGCAAACTTTTTATATTTAGTTATTCACCCGAAAGAAACAAAAGTCAAAAAAGATTGTTACACTTTAACCAACTTTCTCACTTATTTGTTTAATAAATATCTTTCACAAGCCGAGTGGCCAGCTATAGTACTACCTTTTTTGAAAGAGACCTCAATGACACTTGCTCCTATCTCACTTTTCACAGTTCTGCCATCTAAGTTAGGATACTTCTTCTTCAAGGTTTTGTACATCTGGGTTCTCATTTCTTTATCTTCCTGGACCTGACACGGAATTCATTTTGAAGAAATTTGTTCACATATTTTATACAGACATAACTAGTCCTGTCCAATTTTAAAACTGTTTTTTAAAGATCATTAAAATCTTCAGATTAAGAATTTTCTCTCTTTTTTTCTTTGTAGAGTGAAAATGATAGGTTTATACTACAATGACTTGAATATCAGTTTTATGTCATACACCAATAACCTGCTCACACACAAATGCATGCACGCACGCACACACACAATAAACTGTTACAAGTTTTTTCTCACTGGCAGTGTCAGAGTGGCAGCCTTGTCTTCTCTTGTCACAAACTCCTCAAGTTTAGCAATGTCTTCTGCAGAGAAGAATGGGCATAGGTCTAATCCTGGATCTGGACACTGGGACAAAAAAGAGGAAGAAAGCAATAAGTTCAAATTCAATCACTTCAAAAAGTCCTAGAACATAAACACAACTATCTAGACAACCCTTTTTTTATTAATTATTAGTGTCAAATATATCATAAATTATTGTAAAAAAAAAAACACAAAAATGTGTAACTGATACCAAATTGAATATAACTCATTCCAAGTAATCAAACAAATAAAGAAAAATGTATACAAAATAGCTTCCAAGACCCATTAGCCTAAGTAGTAGTAGTATGGTAGGTCAATCATTCAGTTCTTTATGGCAATAAGTAAGCTGTACCATGTTAAAATCATCCACTTGATTTGGACAGAGAAAAGTTATCATGGTTCCATGTAGAGATGTACCTACATCTGACCATAAAATCTAATATATATTTTTTTTAAAATCTCACCTCTTCCTTCTCCAGTGGCAGAGACAGATCTGTCAGGTGCACTATATTACCATCTGTGTCTATTTCATGGACTATGAAATCTGAAAACCTGAAGGAGAGAGGTGATTAAACAGTTGTAGATCAGCACACTGGGGCCCTGTCTGTTACCACACTCTGGTGAAAGATGTGGAATTAGGAAATTAATACCAGTCTGGAATACCAATAAAAGCTGCTTTTCTTCTAAATAGTAAATTGAAATATGTAGAATTGAAAACTATAAGAAATGAAATTACTGAAATATGTAGATGTACAGATTTTGATATGAAGATATCCAGGCACAGCCATTTACATCCTTTCTGGATCCAATGGAATACACACATAATTTCAAAAACATAAAGACTATGGAGGAGAAACAATTACTGGTATTTAAAGTATTTTTTAAAAAACACCATGTACTACACCTCTGTTTCAGCACCCCAGTGAACCCCTGATGTGAACTGAGGTACTCAGTAATTCCACAATCTTTTTCAGTGAGGAGACTTCCATCTTCACTCCCTGTGATTTCTTTATCTTTAACCACGACAGGATCTGTTCCTTCTTCTAATTTCTGTTTCTTGGGTAATGGCTCCAGAGTGTCCTCCTGTACCTGGGATTCAGCTGTATGTTGGGGAATATCTGCCATGTTCCAAATATCACTGGCACATTTAGTCTCTCATCTCTATCCTAAGCTGAAAGATACACAGAGAATAACTGAGAAACTTTAAGATGCAATGTTGTCTATATATCAACTAAATGAAAACAAAAAGAGGCTCAAGTTAAACAATACAATGATGGTTGTTTTACATTTAAGATTTCAGTATGGTAAATTGCATCTAGTATACTTGCAAGAAATAGCAAATGGAATCGATCACATCTGACTTGGACAGAGTCCAAAATTTGACACTTCTTGTCTGCAGTATCCTCCCCCCCCCCCCCCCCCCCGGCTCATATAACTCACCATATAACAATCATATAACCCCCACCGTATTAATTTTTATATATATTAATTTAAGTATTGAGGATGAGAAATATATATGCTACACAAACATACCATTTACAGCTAGATCTGTTGTAACTTCTTGGGTTGACTAGGGGAAATTAATTTGCTGTAATCGCATTTGTCAAAGAACTCAAAGGTTTACTTAAAAAAGATTTTAAAAAAGTAAATGAAGTCTACGCTTTCTTGCCTTCAAAATCGTGCCACATACCAGTACACTGAGAGGAAACACACTCATCAACAAGAGAATCATCAACACGTAAACGTAACAGCAGCACGCGTGTTTTCATGGAATGAAATTGTACCGGAAGTGACGTTATGTACCGTGACCTACTTAATTTCACTTTGAAATAGAGACAAGCCAAATGTCATAAGCCGGCAACAGTTTCCCATATTAAAGTATACTTCAGGTTTAATAATTTTTTGCTACAATCAACAGATATTCTCAGAAATGGGCCATATTTTCTAAAGCTTGGATTATGTATTTTATTTGTCAACCAGTTTCATCAGATGTCAGGATGGCCGAGCGGTCTAAGGCGCCAGACTCAAGGTGGTACACGGGCTACCTTGCCTTCTGTCAGAAGGTATGAGTGTTCTGGTCCACGAATGTGGGCGTGGGTTCGAATCCCACTTCTGACACACTTTTTTTTTTACTTCACCTTTTTTTTCACTGAAGGCTTTGTATTGCTTGTTTTATCAAATGGTATAAATAAACCGCCTGACCTACAACTGTAGTATCTGTATCAAATTACCGAGAACTGATCTCTCAGCAACATCATTGTGGCGTGAGACGATGGAAACATGACTCAATTTTGCACTCTGTCAGAAGGTATGAGTGTTCTGGTCCACGAATGTGGGCGTGGGTTCGAATCCCACTTCTGACACACTTTTTTTTTTACTTCACCTTTTTTTTCACTGAAGGCTTTGTATTGCTTGTTTTATCAAATGGTATAAATAAACCGCCTGACCTACAACTGTAGTATCTGTATCAAATTACCGAGAACTGATCTCTCAGCAACATCATTGTGGCGTGAGACGATGGAAACATGACTCAATTTTGCACTTAGTCGTTTCATATGTATACAAGGTCTTGAAAATATCAGAAAAGTAGCTTTTACAAGGCAGCAAAGCTGTCAAATGTACAGACAAAAAGCAGGAAATAACAAAATAGGCTACTGTCAATTCTGATGTAAAAGTACATTATGTTAAACTGCAAATTCAACATCAAATTTTAATTATGCTCAACAAGTAATACCAATGTAAGTAAAATGTGTAACAAGCATAAGGTTTCAAGCCCATGAGAGTTCAAGTTCACACTTTGAAAATGTAAAACTTCCAGAAAAAGAAGTCAATTAGACTGCTTTTCCCACTTGAGCTGCATTTTAGTCCTGTGTTTCTTTTTTAAAAGTTTGACAATCATAAGTAATATGGTTTTCCCATGATGGTCATCATGGCAGCAATACCCAAAATTGTGTTTTCTTCTATTTTGATGCAATATTTCATAATGCTTAACAGCATAAAGACCATCAGTTTTTAATAATAAAATATACGTATCGTGGATTTTCAGAAAATGTGACTAGCATGGGTCTTCAAGCCCAAGGTGGTTCTAAGTCACACCTTGAAATTGCCAATATGTGAAAAATTAAATTTTCACAAAAAACTGATTAACTGCCAGAAAAATTTACCAAATAGACTGCACTGCCTAATGAAACTGTATTTTAGTCCCATGCTTCTTTCCTGTAAGTTTGAGAACAGTGAGTGACATGATTTTCCTTAAATGATCATCATGGGAGCAGTGCCCAAAATAGGGGTTTCTGCAAATTTGGATGCAATATTACATAATGCTTAACAGCATAATAACCATCAATTTTTAATAATAAAATATAAGTATCATGGATATTCAGAAAATGTGACTAGCAAAGGTCTTCAGGACCATGGAACTTCAAAGTCACATCTTGAAAATGTCAAAATGTAAACAAGACAGCACTTTTCTGAAATGGGTTTATTTCCATTTTTAACACTTTTTTAACATAAAAAATTGATGAGATGGGAAAAATACCAATAGAACAGTGTTTAATGTCCAATTTCCTCCATTCTGAGTTTCTGAACATAGTGAATGAATGAATGAATCTGACAAACTGCAATGATAAGAGTTTATTTCCATTTTTGAAACTCTATTATACAATACATGATAACAAGCTTACCATCATTTTTACATAATCAACTAACAATGTTGTAAAGATGCAGGAAATGTTAAACAAAGACTTTTACGTATCTTATTAGTTAAATAATGAGACTGTTAACATGCCTAAGAATTGAATCTGAGGAAATGTGAAACAAGACAGTACTGTTATGAAATGCGTTTATTTCCATTTTTAACACTTTTTTAACATAAAACAAAATTAACAGTTTACTGCTATTTTTATATGATCAACTAAGAAAGTTGATGAGAGGTGAAAAATATCAATAGAACAGTGTCAAATGTCCAATTTCCTCCATTCTGAGTTTCTGAACATAATGAATGATTGAATCTTACAAACTGCAATAATATGAGTTTATTTCCATTTTTGACACTTTATTACACAATACACGATAACAAGTTTACCATCATTTTTACATAATCAACTAACAATGTTGTAAAGATGCAGGAAATGTCAAACAAACACTTTTACGTATCTTATTAATTAAATAATGAGACTGTTAACATGCCTAAGAATTGAATCTGAAGAAATGTGAAAAAACAGCATAACTTATAAAATAATGGCCCGATTATGCCGATTTTCGAACTTGACCTGCGTTTTAGTAAGATTGATTACTCCTGTGAGTTTCATGACAACAGGCCTATCAGTTTTCTTTGAAATGTGTTAACAGTGTTGCATATATGCTGAAAAGTGAAAAAAACAGCATAACTACTAAAATGGTGGCCAGATCATGCCGATTTTCGAACTTGACCTGCGTTTTAGTAAGATTGAATACTCCTGTGAGTTTCATGACAACAGGCCTATCAGTTTTCTTTGAAATGTGTTAACAGTGTTGCATATATGCTGAAAAGTGAAAAAAACAGCATAACTACTAAAATGGTGGCCCGATCATGCCGATTTTCGAACTTGACCTGCGTTTTATGAATATTCATCAGCTCTGTAAATATAAAGCCAAAAAGTAAAACTGTCTTCCACTTATGGTGTTAACACTGAAAGTGCACGGCGACGGCGACGGCGACGGCGACATGAACGGCGACGACAGACGCAGGTGATGGCAATATGTACAGACACATCTGTGTCTGTACATAAAAAAACGGTGTACCAAACTATAAGTTTTTGTCATGGTATTGTATTGCGCTACATATTATACTTGTAATGCCTTTATTGATCATTTATCCCTGTATGTAATGTTCTGCTCGCTGGATATTTATTATGTAATCATACGCATACAGTGATGATAATAAACTACTACTAAAAAAAACTAGTAAATACTACATGTATTTTATCATTTTTATTTGATCTCATGTATCTGCACAACCTCAATCTTTTGTTTGCAAAGTTTTTCAAAAATTAATATTATTATATTGAACTATTTTCATACATAAGTTTTATAAGCTATAATAAATTTTCTGAGAAATCAATGCAACAAAGAAAAATGCAGAGCACTACCTAATTTTTCCACTCATATAGTTTATAACAAATGACTTTATATTGTATCTATATAATTAAAATTGGTAATTTTACTGGGAACATCAATTATATAAAACTGAAACAAAATAAACATTATCATATTCTCAATCAAATTACTCTGCCAAAGGTTTTCTTTTCTGAGAATAACAGTTTCAATAGAAATATTTTTCAGTGAAGGTTTTCCAGGATAATCAAGAAACAATACATGTTTGTATTACATAACAATAAGTTCCTATTCTATATGTGAAAGAATAGTTTCAATTTTTTTTCCAGTCAGGACTTATCATTATTATCAGGCTACAGTAAATGTTTGCATTATAGCAATACACATTGCACACAAATACTTCATTTTCTGTGATGTGACGGTTTAGTCACAGCTAACATTTCTCGTTCTTATATAAACCCAATATGGCGAGGGTTCCAAACTGAAACAAAACGTTCATGATACAAGCGAGACAAGAGCTAGACAGGGTCTGGTAACTATAACTAAGTTATAAAATATCCGTTTTTTCCAAACATAATATATCCGTAGTCCATTGTTGGTTTGGTATATCAGTAATCAGTCATAACTGAAAAACTTTAATCTTGCCTCCTTCTTCCCCAACAACCAGTTGTCCGAGTTGGTTTATTGCAACATCGTTTGGCCTGAATAGTCCATTGTCTCTGCTTAAAAGAAATCTCTTGAATACCCCCTCTGGAGTTATCAGGTGAAGACGGTGGTTGAAGAAATCTGTTAGAATTATGTCTCCATTATCCAAGCAGCATGTGCCACATGGAGCGTCCACCTGTCCATCCCCATCACCCTGGGTACCATATCTGTATTTAAGCTGGAGAGTGGAATCGTATACACGGATGTGATCATCTCCTGGATCTGAAACTATGATGTCATCATTAACGTTACAGTGAATGTATTTTTGAAATTTAACCTCTGGGTCTTGTGTCGTCTGCAGAACCATACCATCCTTGTGGTGCACAGTCAGAGTATTACTACCAGCCACCACATACTGACCCTTGCTGTTGACCGCTACTGCTTCTGGTGACTCACTGTGGAATGTTCTCACCTGGTCCCCTGTCTTGGTGTAGACAATGATTTCATCTGACACCAGACATCTAGTGACAATGTTACTGTCATCATCAATGGCAATCCCAACAAACGCCTCCTTTTCTGCTGCTCTTGGGTTTGTAATTGTGCCCTGTAGATCAAAGTTGGTATCGTAGATGTGGATTCTGTTCTGTGACCTGTCCTCATTACACCAAACACCAGTAAGGATATCACCATTTGTATCAGTGGTCACATGCATGATTATCTCCTCTGGCGTCTTGGCCAATTCTACTTTAAATGATGTCACCAGTTTTCCACTCACGTCAGGAACCACGTCTCCAAGGCAACTGTTAATATTGTTAACGCTATCCTCCATGTTGTTGGTGATAATCTGGGTCAAGGCTACAGGCAGGGTCGGGATGTTGAGTCACAAATTTTCTTGGAAGCATTGCTGGCAAAACGTATGCAAATATCAGAGGACCTTGGGATCTTTGAACTTTTCATGGCAAATGCTGCACGTTAGGAAATCTTTTGTTAGGATCTTGGACAAAGACATGGCTCCTCAGACCAATATCTTAAATAGAGAAATGAAAGGCATCGAATTAATGCCAAAGATTTTGTAATGGAGGTTTTTTCATTGTATGTCTGCGATATGATAGAATATGTATAAAATAATTATAATAAAAATAAATAATAATATGTATTTATTTGCAACTTAAAAAAGTTGGATTTTACAATAAAAACAAATAGTCGTGAGATGCACAATCTTAAAATATACTTGTAAGTGTTAAAATGATTCAATACACAAAACAATGGATGTTCTCTGATAAAAGAAAGCAGTGGTCAGAAACCAACAACTTGAAAATTGAACATGTATAAGATTAACCCTATTCAAATTTAATAATAATAATAATAATGATTCTTATATATATTCTTTTAATCTTAAATCTATATACCAATATGTTTACTAATCAAATATGCAGGGTTACAAGCAATGGCCAATTTAATATAAAGAGACTCAATGACCAATTACAAGTTTCGGTTTGAATAGATATGCACCCCTAAAGCGTGTGCCGCTTACAATACCAAATTTATATTTTCTTTAATTTAAAGAATCAATGACATCTTTAGTCAGTATAGCGAAACCCTGCTGGCATTATTGTCACAGTGGCCTCCATACCACATCTTATAAAAATATGCAAGTAACTCCCACTCCCCTACCGCCCCCCCCCCCACACCCCCGCACCTCATCGACACCATCTACTGCAGTATATCTAGTTACCCTGTGTGACACTAATTCAGTAACGTTAAATTCATCAATTTTAATGACAAATATATACCGCAATGAAAGTGAATATGTAGTTGATTAAATATGCACAGATGATAAAAAATGTCAGCCAACTCGGAGTAAAAAAAAAACAGATAAAATACACATCAGTCGAAAGTGAAAGTAACAGACCTGTCACTAAGGAGCCGCCATGTTCTCGTAGCCGTAGTTTTCGTAACACTTACATTAATGTAGAGATATCTCAAATGCGAGTAAACAGGTGAAATAGTACCTACACGTATTAAAAACAAAACATTAAACCCTTCACCTTTCACACTGGACTGTGGCGTCTGTATTCGCTGGTATGTGTGGCTTTCTTTTCGACCTAGTTACAGAATGACGCACAGTTAACTCGAGATCTTGCCCGATCTGTTTTAACTTTCACTGACCTAGCTCTGCCATGTGTAGCAGACTTCTTCCATTGCCGAGCACGTGGCAGAGCGTTCGAATTTCACTTCTAGCTGCACAATCTGCCAATTGATCTATATTTTTATAATCTCATATAGCCTGTTGTATGATTACTGAGCAAAGAAACAGAGCTGAGTAGTTCTACATGTATCTCACATATGACAAACCTCAACAATGTCAACAAACACAATTAATGTGCAACGTGTGAGTCAAGGCGCATCTACCGCAATACATCATGAGCGGGTGTGACAAGAAAGGTAGTCCTAGGAATAAGTAGACTTAAAAGCAGACAAATAGAGAAGCTGTTTGGTGATAACATTACGTGAAAAATGTTATCAGTCATCCAGAGGAATAAGAATGATAATTGTAATTATCTTGTGAAAACATGATCATAATTATAATTTTTGTCGTTAAATGTATAAGCTCCAGTATCAGAGTTATTTATAAATAATATTCAACATTATGTGGTGATAACATTGTGTAGTAATGACATTATCTATCACTGTCCTATCAATCTCCATTTTTTTTTTTTAGTTTAGTCTGTCATATTTCTCCTTTCTGAGATTTACCTTGGAAACAGTTACGTAATAAGGTGATTATTTCATTCAAGATTTGTGATATGAGAAAACGAAATACATTTGTGCATAACAATAATACACATGCTACGCAAATAATCATTTTTCCGTGGTATGACTTTTAGTCACTAGTAACAGTTTGGTCCTTACGCGGTTGCTTATGACTGCATTCCAAGGGATATCTTCATTCATACAAAACATCCGTTATATGTGAGTGTCATACATAGATGAGCGTTTAAACGGACTGGTCAACTTGCCACCATTTAACACTGATACATTATAGTAAATTAAGTAAGTTTTATTTTTATGTCATACATCCATCAGCACAATGGCCATGGATCATAGTCCTGGATTTCGGGAGGAGAAGAGGGAAGGGTCTGTCCCAAGCAAGCCTTATTTGTCATTCATTTGCACAGGTAAGCCTCGCCCTAGATTTTTGACCCACTTAGGTCAGGCTAACCCTAACCATTATGGTACTTTCTGTAACAAGGACCCTCATACAGTTTCGTTACACTGGTATATAGGAGAACACTTTACCGGAAAAATAATATGGCAATTTGTACATATACTAGTGCACTGGTACTAGCGTAAAACAGCAACTTTGATCTAACTTTTAGATAACTGCGTTTTACTTTGAACCCATTTGGTCTTAATGTAAATACTTTATTTTATGTACTAGTAAACGTAATGTAAATGTTTTACCATTTTTGTTGGAACTTATGTATCTGTACAACTTAAACCTTTTCCTTGCAATTTTTTAAAGAAACTTAATATTTATAATAAACATAAGTTACTCCGATGGTACTTCTTTTTATGTTATTACTGATGATCCAATAATTTTTTGTGAGATTAGTAAACCAAGGTATAATAGTAACGCAAAGCATAACCTATTTTTAAACCGGTAGAATTAATAACAAACGTCTTTGATGAATGTAATGTACCATTATAATATAATTATTTTACAGGCAACAATAATTATATGAAACTGAATAGCAGATGATAGACAAGTGATACACGCATTAGTCCTTGTGACAATGTAAACATTGTCATATTCTCATTTTAATTTCTCTGCCAGATGTTTCTTTTCCTGAGAATAACTATTTCAATATCATATTTTTCGTTCAGGTTTTCCAGTATAATTGAGAAACAGTGCATATTTGTATTACAATATATACGTGACACACAGTAAGTTCCTATACTGTGATAATAACACTGTTATAGTTAGTAATGACGACAACAGTTTGGAGCTTCCGAACGTTTATTCACCGACTCACTCTTCATACAACTTCACAAATATTTATACTCAATTTCTCCGTACTAATCACGCATTTACTTGTTTTCTTTTCCATTGTCTTTGCGTGATTACAAAATATTTTCCATTCTCATGTTGCAAGTCACTATGCAACATTTCCTTATTAGGTAATCCATTAGAGACTTGTTTTCAATTAAAGATATCTAAAATATTATTTGGATTACTCATACTTGGATCTTGTCCAAAACTCAGTTATCATGTGATAAATAGATGATCAAAATTATTATATGTTATAAAATTAACCAATCACATTAACTGTTACTGACTTTGACCTTTTCCATCTTTTTCTGACACTAAAAACATGTTCTACACTTGTTGACTCTTGGAGAAACTTAACTTACACTCAATAACTCTTTGTCTTTTTACTCTTTTGATTCCGCTTTAATTGCTATCTGTAATTAGTGAAAGTGTAAGTAATTTGCTTTACAACATACACCCCTTCTTCAAAAGAATTCGTCCTCGAATTCTAAAACTTTACAACATACGCTCCTTTTTCATTTTTTCTAAAGCAAAGCAAATACTAAATAACACAAAATACATAAATTTTCAAAAAGATTAAATGATAAGGTCACATATATGTCATCAATTTAAATGTTATACGCAAGTTCGTCAATTTCTGCAAAATGAAATAAAATAATAATGAAAGAAAATAATGATTATCTTCCTTAAATACTTCATTTCTACCACAAAGTCATGCAAAAATATAACTAAGAAAAGTAATTCTATATAATTAACTTATACATAAAGTTAAAAACACATTCGACATGAAACTAAAATATATAACCTGAAGGAAGATAATGTAATAACTTTTTAAGAAAATGCAATTCTTCGTGGATATAGTTCGTATTGTCATTTACACCATTTAATGTGTGGCCCAAGAGCAAAGATACTTTTTATCAGTTTTCTCATGAGGATATCGAAATATTTTGCTCTCTCATGTTGCAAGTCACTATGCAACATTTCCTTATTAGGTAATCCATTAGAGACTTGTTTTCAATTAAAGATATCTAAAATATTATTTGGATTACTCATACTTGGATCTTGTCCAAAACTCAGTTATCATGTGATAAATAGATGATCAAAATTATTATATGTTATAAAATTAACCAATCACATTAACTGTTACTGACTTTGACCTTTTCCATCTTTTTCTGACACTAAAAACATGTTCTACACTTGTTGACTCTTGGAGAAACTTAACTTACACTCAATAACTCTTTGTCTTTTTACTCTTTTGATTCCGCTTTAATTGCTATCTGTAATTAGTGAAAGTGTAAGTAATTTGCTTTACAACATACACCCCTTCTTCAAAAGAATTCGTCCTCGAATTCTAAAACTTTACAACATACACCCCTTCTTCAAAAGAATTCGTCCTCGAATTCTAAAACTTTACAACAACACTTTCATTTTCAATCAGGACGTCCCATTATAATCAACCTACAGTAATTGTTTGAATTATAACAATATACGTTGCACACAAATACTTCATATTCTGCCGTGTGACTGTTTAGTCACAGCTAACAATCTCCCCCTTGCGTGTATGTGCAACGAATATGCCGAAATATCGTTACTGAAACAAAACGTTCATGAACCATTTGAAACATGAGCTACTCGACCCTGCTAACTAACTACATGTTAAAATGCCTATTTTTAAAAACGTAATGTTTTCATAGTCCATTGGTAGCTTGGTATAATAAGTCATAATTGATAGACTTTAATCTCGCCTGTCTTTTCCCCAACGACCAATTGTCCGAGACGATTTATAGCAACATCTCTCGGCCAGTTAAGTCCATTTTCTTGGCTTAAAAGAAATTGCTTGAACTTTCCATCTTGAGAAACTAAGTGTAGACGATGGTTGTTGAGGTCTATTAAAATAATGTCTTCATTATCCAAGCAGCACGTGCCACCTGGACCCTTCACCTGTCCGTCCCCATCACCCTGGGTACCGTATCTGTATTTAAGCTGGAGAGTGGAATCGTATACACGGATGTGATCATTTCCTTGATCTGTGACGATAACCTGATCATTCACGTTACATTGGATGTATTTGACACATTTACTCTCTGGGTCTGGTGTCTTCTTCAAGACCTTGCCATCCTTGTGGTGCACAGTCAGAGTACTGTTACCAGCTATAACATAGTGACCCTTGCTGTTGACCGCTATAGCTTCTGGTAACTCACTGTGGAATGTTTTCACGTGGTTTCCTGTCTTGGTGTAGATAATGATTTCATTTGATCCAAGACATCTAGTGACGATGTTACCGTCATCATCAATGGCAATCCCGGCAAAGGCATACTTTTCTGCTGCTCTTGGATTTGGAATTGTGCCCTGTAGGACAAAGTTGGTATCGTAGATGTGGATTCTATTCCGTGACATGTCATTCTGACACCAAATACCAATAAGGATATCACCATCAGAATCAGTAGTCACGTGACTGAGCACCTCCTCAGGAGACTTAGCCAATTCTACTTTAAATGATGTCACCAGTCTTCCACTCACGACAGGAACCACGTCTCCAAGGCAACGGTTGATATTGGTAACACACTCCTCCATGTCTTTGGTGATAAGCTGTAGCTGGGTCATGGCTGCAGGCAGGGTCGGGATGTCGAGAGTATGAACGCTCTCGCTGCTTTGCTCACAGGCGGGGGCCATTTGCAGGACATCTATGTCGTTCCCATGGTTTATGAGCTTTCTGGAGAAGTCTACAACGTCGTCCAGTTGGTTTTGATCGGCGGTAGCAGTTGCGATTAAACCATCTAAAACTTCTAGTTTGGCGTCTGACTTGGCATCTATTTCTTCCAGAAGATCAGCAGCGCGTTGACGGGCCACCTTAATAACTAGCTCTACCTGGTTGTTAACTTGATTCTTTGCCTCCTTTCTTCCCTGTTCTACTGACGCTTTCTGGTCTTCAGCAGCGATTTTAAACTGATCGTAGAGTAGAATTTTCTTCTCGATAGGTTTTATGTCGAGTTCTAGTTTTTCCTTGCGTTTGTCAGCAGCAATGTTGATTCTTAGGCAGTCATGATCCTTGTGTTCTAGAACCATACAACCGACGCAGATGAACTTTTTACAACTCGGGCAGAAGATTTCTACGGGATCCTTGTTGTTATGGTCACAAAGGATGTTTTGTCGGGCACGCAGCTCTGTCACGTATTCGTCGCTGTCAAACTGGTCGACGGGAAACAATTTGTGGTCACGGTTTAACTTATGAAGAACATGGTCTGAAGAACATTCTCCACACATACTTTCATTGCAATCCAAACAGCGTTTTGTGGCGGGTGGTGGATTGCGTACATTTTTCAGACAACATACCTCACACTTCTTGGCAGCCTTGGCTTGTTCTACTTGATCAATCGTGTGTAATATGCTGACCAGAAGATGATTTGTTTGTAAATCTCTTACACCGCCCACAGGGAGGTCACACTGACGTCTACAGATAGGACAAGGGAAGCCACTCTGACCTTGGAAATTTCTGTCCAAATGGTCTTGGAGGCAATGTTGGCAAAAGGTATGTGCACAGCCGAGGACCTTGGGATCTTTGAACTTTTCAAGGCAAATGCTGCATGTTAGGTAATCATCCGTTAGGATCTTGGACAGAGACATGGTTCCTGGGACCAATATCTAAGAATAGAAAAATAAAAGATATTGAATTAATTATGAAGATTTTGTAATTGAGGCTTTTCATTGTACAACATTTCGTTATAATGAAAGGTGCATAAAAATGAAATGAAAAATAAAATGAAATGTGTAAAAAAAAAAAAAAAAAAACGATAGATGTTCTCTGACAAAAGGAATCAGTGGTCAGAAACCAATTAACCAATTAACTTAGCGTGTAAGATTAGGGTTGACTCCATTTAATTTTGTGCTTTTGTCGGTGTTCGCATAAAACACTTCATTCATAACCTCTGATCTTACGATATACGATTGTGTACTCAGAACGAGTGTCCTTTGTATCCAGCTTTTAAGCGAATTGAATGCCATTTCTACATGACGCAAAATTCAGTTTGAATAGAAATTCAATTTGAATAGAAATCAAGCGGGTCCCGCAAACAACACCCAACTTATACTTTCTTTCACTTAAAGAATCAATGGCAACTTTTGCCAATATCACAAAACCTCGCGCGCTTTATTATCACAACGGGCCTGCACACCACATCGTATAATAATATGTAACTATAGCTGCTGGTTCTTGCAAAAAATCTTGTGAAAGCAAGTGTCTTAAAGCCAAGTGGGCTTCATTCCTGTGCTGTGTATGTACTTTACTATAAATCCTTTGTAAATATTTGACTTCACAAGTTGTAAGCTAATTGTTCGGTTAAATATACATTACTGTAAATTGTCTGATTCCCATCAATATAAAAGACTTTACTTAAAAACCCTCGTTGAGTGATACTTTGATGCGCTCGATCGCGAGGGACATGAACTCTTAGTAAGACAAATTAGATGTATATCGCTCTAATTATCTTTAAGAGGGTCGCACATAATTTAATTATTCGTTTGTATCTATATTTCACAATAAAACGTTGTGAACAATTCTTAGAAATATAATATATTCTGTTTTACCACAAAACGGCAGTAATAGCTATTATTCTGATATTAGGTGGGTCCTTCTATATGTATAGAATGACTTGTTATTTGCATCTTCCTACTCCGAGACTATGGAAGTGATGAGCTTTGAACTCAAGGAATTGATTGACCTACCGGTATTTTCAGGATGCCATACATGAAAACAGATTTCTTACCTTTTTGTTGCCATGATGTTTATATTTCTAATAATCAAGACTTAGGCAGCAGCATAAATATCCAAGGGGATGGGGTCCCTGGGGTGACCTATTTTGGCAATATGGCAAAGTGCGGGGATATGCTATGGTTACCCATCGTCACCACCTAGTTACCTTCTGACACTTACTAGTAGTTAAATTCATCGACTTTAATGGCCAATATATACAGCAATGAGAGGGTGTGTGTTGTTGATTAAGTACGTATAGTTGTTAAAATGTCAGCCAACTTTTAGTGAAAAGCAGATATGTGTTATAAATCAGTCGAAAGTGAAAGCAACTCAGTTGGCGAGAGGGCGCCTCTGTGTTCTTTAAATACGCAGTGTTTTTTACACTTATCGGATTATATCATTTGTATGGATAGGCTATGTCTCAAATGCAAGTGAACCGTTTAAATGTAACCTACACGTATGAGAAACGAAATATAAAATCGCTCACCTTTCACACTGGGCTGTGACGAAATGTGTTCGACTCGTAGGTTTGGCTTTCCCATCTATCGCGACCTTCATGCAGGTAAACATAACAAGGCACTTTTGTCTTACCTGATTGGTCGAGAAGTGCTGAATGAGGCGCGATACCCCTCCCCCCGAGAACCTCGTTTTAATTACTGACTGTAAAGACGCGATACTATTTAGACGTTCACTGACCTCCACGTGACAGCGTTCTGCCATAGATAAAAACCTGACAAAGCATTTGAATTCCAAATATCAAACCGTTTTATGATCTTTTTATTCTCATATAAACTGCTGTATGATTACTGAGCAAAGGAATAAAAATGCGTATTTTTATGTGGATGAAAAACCTCAACAAACTCAATGTGCAATGTATGAGACAAGGCACATCTACTGCAATACAGCGCCAGGGTCGGTGTCACGAAACTGACGGTTCGTGTAACAGAAAATCCGTCCTCCATATAAGCCTCGGTAAGCCTCGCCCTAGATTTTGACCCACTTAGGTCAGACTAACCCTAACCATTATAACTAAATGGGGTACGGACTTTCTGTTACAAGGACCCTCATACAGTTTTGTTACACTGGTATATACTGTACATGTAGGAGCACACTTAAAATAATACAGCAAATGGTACATCTACTAGGGTACTGGTACTAGTAAAACAATTATCAAACTTTTAAATATCTGTGTTTAACTTTGAACTCAATTGATCTTATAAATACTTTATTTTATGTACTAGTAAACGTAATGTAAATGTTTTATCATTTTTGTTCAAACTTATGTATCTGTACAACTTAAAACTTTTCCTTGCAATTTTTAAAAGAAACTTAATATTTATAATAAACATAATTATAAGTTACTCCGATGGTACTTCTTTTATTACTGATAATCCAATATCAATGTGAGATTAGTAAACCAAGGTATACTGGTAACGCAAAGCATACTAACCTATATTTAAACCGGTATAATTAATAACAAACGTCTTTGATGAATGTAATGTACCATTATGATATAATTATTTTACTGGCAACAATACTTATATAAACTGACTAGCGGATGATAGAGATGTGATACACGCACTTCCTTGTAACAATGTAAACATTGTCATATTCTCAATTTAATTTCTCTGAAGTTTCTTTTCCTGAAAATAACTATTTCAATATAATATTTTCAGTTCAGGTTTTCCAGTATAATTCAGAAACAGTGCTTATTTGTATTACAATATGTGCGTGACACGCAGTAAGTTCCTATACTGTGATAATAACATTTTCATTTTCAATCAGGACGTCCCATTATAATCAAACTACAGTAATTGTTTGAATTATAACAATATACGTTGCACACAAATACCTCATATTCTGCCGTGTGACTGTTTAGTCACAGCTAACAGTTCTCCCCCTTGCGTGTATGTGCAACGAATATGCCGAAATATCGTTACTGAAACAAAACATTCATGAACCATTTGAAACATGAGCTACTCGACTCTGCTAACTACATGTAAATAATAAAATGTCCATTTTTAAAAACTTAATGTTTTCATAGTCCATTGTTAGCTTGGTATAATCAGTCATAATTGATAGACTTTAATCTCGCCTGTCTTTTCCCCAACGACCAGTTGTCCGAGACGATTTATAGCAACATCTCTCGGCCAGTTAAGTCCATTTTCTTTGCTTAAAAGAAATTGCTTGAACTTCCCATCTTGAGAAACTAAGTGTAGACGATGGTTGTTGAGGTCTATTAAAATAATATCTCCATTATCCAAACAGCACGTGCCACCTGGACCGTTCACCTGGCCGTCCCCATCACCCTTGGTACCATATATGTATTTAAGCTGGAGAGTGGAATCGTATACACGGATGTGATCATTTCCTTGATCTGTGACGATAACCTGATCATTCACGTTACAGTGGATGTATTTGACACAATTGCTCTCTGGGTCTAGTGTCTTCTTCAAGACCTTGCCATCCTTGTGGTGCACAGTCAGAGTACTGTTACCAGCTACAACATAGTGACCCTTACTGTTGACCGCTACTGCTTCTGGTGACGCACTGTGGAATGTTCTCACGTGGTTTCCTGTCTTGGTGTAGACAATGATTTCATTTGATCCAAGACATCTAGTGACGATGTTACCGTCATCATCAATGGCAATCCCGGCAAAGGCATACTTTTCTGCTGCTCTTGGATTTGGTATTGTGCCCTGTCGGACAAAGGTGGTATCGTAGATGTGGATTCTATTCCGTGACATGTCTTTCTGACACCAAATACCAATAAGGATGTCACCATTTGTATCAGTGGTCACATGACTGATTATCTCCTCTGGAGACTCGACCAATTCTACTTTGAACGATGTCAACAGTCTTCCACTTGCGACAGGAACCACGTCTCCAAGGCAACGGTTGATATTGGTAACGCACTCCTCCATATCGTTGTTGATAATCTGTAGGTCGACATGGGTAATGGCTGCGGGCAGGGTCGGGATGTCGAGAGTCTGAACGCTTTTGCTGCTTTCCTCACAGGCGGAAGCCATTTGCAGGACATCCATATCGCTGCCATGGTTAATGAGTTTTCTCGAGAAATCAACAGCGTCGTCTATTTGGTTTTGGGTGGCGGTAGCAGTTGCAATTAAATTATCTATAACTTCTAGTACGGCGTTTGACTTGGCATCTATTTCTTCCAGAAGATCAGCAGCACGTTGACGGACCATCTTGATAACTAGCTCTGTCTGCTTGTTAACTTGTTTCTTTGCCTCCTTTCCTCTCTCTTGTACTGAAGCTTTCTGGTCTTTAGCAGCGGTTTTAAACTGATGGCAGAGTAGACCTTTCTTCTCGATGGGTTTGGCGTGGATTTTTAGTTTTTCCTTTCGTTTGTCCGCAGCAGTTTTGATTCTCAGGCAATCATGATCTTTGTGTTCCAAAAACATACAAATGCCGCAGATGTACATTTCACACCGTTGACAGAAGACTTCTACGGGGTCTTTCTTGTTATGGTCACAAAGGATGTTTTGTCGGGCACGCAGCTCTGTCACGTATTCGTCGCTGTCTATCTGGTCGACAGGAAACAATTTGTGGTCACGACTGAACTTATGAAGCACATGGTCTGAAGAACAATCTCTACACATACTTTCCTCGCAGTCCAAACAGCGTTTTGTGGCGGGTGGTGGATTGCGGACATTTTTCAGACAACATACCTCGCATTTCTTGTCAGCTTTGGCTTGTTCCACTTGATCAATTGTATGTGAGATGCTGACCAGAAGGTGGTTTGTTTGTAAACCACTTACACCGCGCCAAGGGAGGTCACACTGACGTCTACAGATAGGACAAGGGAAGCCAGGCCGACCTTGGACATTTGTGTCCAAAAGTTGTTGGAGACAATGTTGGCAAAACGTATGCGAACAGCCGAGGACCTTGGGGTCTTTGAACTTTTCATGGCATATGCTGCACGTCAGGTAATCTTTTGTTAGGACCTTGGATAGAGACATGGTTCCTTGGACCAATATCTAAATACAGAAATGAAAGACATCGAATCATTGACAAAGATTTCATAATGGAGGAAGCATTCATTTCCCGTCATCACGATATGCATACTTACCCAATATAGAGGTGCAAATGAGGTCACAGGTATGCTCTTAAAATATTCAGTGAACAGATGACAAACTATGTTCGAATATTTTAGGGTCCCACACGTACCATGAATAATAAAAAAATGATTCAATTACTAACCCCAAAAATGTCACAAATCCAAAACGTCCAGAGGCGAAAACGTTTTACTCACTTTGAACATTCAATCATCAGTGGTTTTGTTCTTTATCTCATACAAGTATAGCGCTAAAAATGTAAAAATCTTCTGTTAAGAGCATTTTTTGAGCTACTTCAGTTTGCTAGTCAGTGAATATTAATACTGTCACTGACTGTAGAATAAGCATTAGATTAACTGTTTGCCATTCGTTAACAGATTATTGTATCAGAAATATCAAACTATCGTGGAATCACAATATGTTTTTGAGTCAGCAACAAGAACTCTGTTTTCTATTGCACCAAGTACTTGGACATAATGAAACTTTCTGGCTTTTTTTTCTGGGCAACGTACGTTCCGTAGTATTAGTCATGACGACAAAGCCCCTTGAGTTACAGTTTAAATATTTATAAAAACAGCCTTATGTCATATATAATTTACCATGGCTGAATTACTACAAAATATATCAGAACGCGATATAAGAATTAAAATTATACATACGTTACAGGAAAATATGTTACAATTTAGGCTCCTAACATAGTGTATAGACATGGTTAAATTTAAAGTAGATGTAAAATTGAGACAGACGTAAATTTTTTTCTATACACATATAAATTAAAAAATAAGAAAACTTTAAATTCATTCAATTTTATTATTTTTTTTATACTTCGAGCATACGTGTGCTCCTCTATATCATACTGGGGTATGTACATGTTGGGTTTGGGAGAGTTATTCAAATAACTTAAACAAATTGTCGAAACGACCTGGGGTAATACATGTATATAGCATGGACGTTAAGAAAGACAATATGCTGAATTTTTTTTGGGAATACTAGTAGTAAAACAAAACCCTGTGGTCTGTCTTTAAATTATTACTCATTCTCAATATATAGGTCCAGTCCAAGAAATCAGAAAAGGAAAAATAACGTTAAATGTATTTTCGCGAATTTTACTATTTGTAAATGTCTGGAGTCATAAAGTGATAAATATGGCTTTTTGTGTAACAAATTGAAATTTTTTGTATTCATGCCTAACTGGTGTGGGGAATTTCGTATTCAGTAACAAAGGTTTTAGTCTAATTGAGTAACGGACGCTTAAAAATAACAACCCTTTTGGATAATAGTTATTAATACCAACAAATATAAGGGGTATTACGAGATGCCCGTTGATTTTGTTAGCACATGTAGACCTAGTCCTCAACCTCGAGTATGTTTTTTTATCAAGGTTTGGCGGATAACTTTCTATATGCTAATACAATTTCGCTGTGTTTCGTGTAAAACATTTGACTGTGACCTGTCACCATATTTTCTTGTTAGTGGTAAATGTAATTGAATTGATTTTCTATGGCTGACGTATTACAAAAAAACATCAAACAACTAAAAATAATGACCTGCAATAAGACATTACACTTTTCTTTTCATTTTTTAAAACCCCGCCACACTGCAACAGTTGTCTTCAACTATTTATTGAGATATTTAAAATAAACATTCCAGCCATTTTCTGAGACGTCAGACATCATGATCGCTTCCTGTGAAGTTCTACTTCATAAAAATAACTTGGATTGGATAATACTGCGAGAGACAGTAACGAAGGTTTAAAATTCAGCCATTTTAGGTTTTATGTGTGAGAGTGTAACGTAAGTAAGTGACAGCATGCAGTGAATAAGAGCGGGGAGTGTTTATTACAGTAACTTAAGTTGATTGACATGCTCTTATGGTATTTATACAACTGCGCTTAGTGTAAACGGAGAGAAGGCCGCTAGAGATTGCATGAGGTAGGAATAGAAATGAAGGAAGCGGCGCGGGTAATAACTGGACAGTAGTTCAATAAATAATAAGAAAGATAATATTTGAGTTGTATTTGCTACCTCGAGGTACATGAAGAAGACAAACCAATAACTTCGTCACAAGAGCAGAAAAAATAAATTGGTTTTTAATGATTTAAGTTGCTAGACTGATGTAAGTAAAGTGCCTCTTGAATAAACAATTATTTCGCTAGCTCATTTCTAATTAGTTAAAACAATGATAAACAGGGCCCCGATTCAGCGCAAGCGTCTTGATTCCATAGCACGCCCGTACTCGCCCCATATAATACACTGTAGCCTCTATGGCTGTATTCCCAGAGCTTTTAGATCGATATATCCCCGCGGGGAGTCTCACTAGATTACTGTCTGATAATCCGGCTTAAATGTCCGTCCCGCCTACTACAAGCTGTAAGAGGGTAATTAACTTTCGTGTCCGCCCGGCTGACAGCTATTTAGCGTGAACCCCCAGGGAGTTAGGTCGATCTAAAGTAGATCGATCTTATCTCTGGAAATGGGGTCTATGTGATATCACTATTGGCAATACGCGACGTTTTAAAGTTACGGGGCCCAGATCTATGTACATGTATACTGAATATATATTATTTGAAACAATGTGGTTGTATTTACCGGGTTTAGTCATGCATACACGCTTTACATGCTTCTTTTATTCAAAGAGAATTTAAGTTTCTTTAAAATAACTCTCTGGGTGCAGGAGAGGACAGGGACAAGTGGTGACATAGACTTAAAATATTTTTCAGGGGGTTCTGGCCTTTCTCAACACTTTATTTGTTGGAAGATTTCAGTGGGCTTTCCAATACTGAATGGCTGAGGGGACATTTGTTACCACAAACACACAAACAGTGACCTTACATAAAGAAGCTGAAATGCTTATAGCACATTCAATTGGTGGAATAATGTACAAATAATACAAATCAATCTTTTTTCTGGTCCTTCAGTTCTGAATACCCTGGATCTGCCCCGGCGTAATTGATATGTCTGTGTTTACCTTTGAAATGTGGACGGAAATCTATCAATGCCCTTCACCTTTTCTCTTTTTTATTTAAAATACAATGTTTACCATCAAATTAAAATGCCCAACATCAGGGGCGATGAAAGGATGCATAATACTGGTGAAATTTAATACGTGTAGCTGTTGAGTGAAAGGTCATGCAACTTTCAGAGCACGTGATAAACAGACGCAATCTTTAACAGCAAAAAAGAAAGTGCTGTGCTATGTAAAATACCCAGTGTTTATTGTTACACCTTGTTACCGGTACACTAATGTAGATATGAACAGTTACATTATTACCTATATTTATTAGAAATGATATATATACTACCTTTACCTTTCACACGGGGTCTTGACGACATTCACGGCCACATTCGACTGGTAAGTGTGGTTTTCTTTTCGACCTAGTTACAGAATGACGCACAGTAAACTACAAGTCACTCTTGTCCGATCTGATTGGTCGAGTAGATCTGAATGAAGCACGATCCCCTTCCCCCTAACAGCCTCGATTTAGCTACTGGCGCGATATTAGTCAAACGTACACTAACCTAGCTTTGTCATGTGTTACAGATTTCTTTCATAGATGAGCACTTGACAGAGCGTTTGCACTTCGCTCCTGCTGCACAAACCGTTGGCAATTATCATAATAATTATCATAATTTCTGTTGTTAAATATAAGTTCCAGTATCAGAGTTATTTTTAATTAACATTCAACATTATGTGGTGATAACATAATGTAGTAATAACATTATATAATCACCGTTCCTACCAATAATAAAAAACGACAAAGGATAAGCAAAATTACCTCATAACTTCCAGAACACAAAGAAAACCAAGATATAACCAATCCAATTTCAAGAGTGATCAATTCCGAAACATTTTTATTCATTTATCTTTTATTAAAATTTTAAAAGTCAGCGTTTCATTCCGGACTGAATTTGATCTTAATGTAATTCCTTTATTTTTATTCCAACGCATGTAACGGTACAATCTCAACCTTTTGACTATTTAGGCCTAACTATTAATACTTAAATTTTCTGAGAGTTTTAAGTATAAATCAAAGCATAACCTAATTTTACCAATCGTAAAATTTATATCAAACGTCTTTGATGAATGCATTGTACCAATATCATCAAAATTTATTTCACTGAGAACAACAATTATATAAACCTAAAAGGCAGATGATGAAGAGGTGATACACACACTAGTCCTTGTAACAGAATAAATATTGCCATATTCTCAATCATATTACCCTGCCAGATGTTTCCTTTTCTGAGAATATTAAGTGTCAATATTATATGATTATTTTTCAGATAAGTTTTTCTAGTATAATCATTAAAATATTTGTATTATAAAGTATTGTTGGCACACAATTAGAGTCTATTCTGTGATGGAATAGTTTTATTTATTTTTTTTTTTTCAATTAGGATTTCCTATTTTAATCAGGCTACAGTAAATGTTTGTATTATAACAATATACGCTGCACACAAATACTCCATATTCTGCCATGTTACTGTTTAATCACAGCTAACAATTCTCGTCTTTATATACAACCAATGCGTTCATGATTCAAGTGGCAATAACATATGAACTGCTAAGTTATGAAATATCCAGTTTCTCTATTTTTCGTTTTTACAAACACAATATTTCCGTAGTTCCTTGTTAACTTGGTATGGTGGCAATCAGTCATAATTGATAGACTTTAATCTCGCCTGTCTTTTCCCCAACGACTAGTTGTCCGAGACGATTAATTGCAACATCTTTTGGTCCATCAAGCCCATTTTCTTTGCTTAAAAGAAACTGTCTGAATTTCCCATCTGGTGACACCAGGTGTAGACGATGGTTCTTGAGGTCTGTTAGAATTATATCTCCATTATCCATGCAGAAAGTGCCGCCTGGAAGGTTCACCTGTCCATCCCCATCACCCAGGGTACCATATCTATATTTAAGCTGGAGAGTGGGATCATATACGCGGATGTGATGATCCCCTGGATCTGTGACGATGACGTCATCATTCACATTACATTGGATGCGTTTGAAATATTTACCCTCTCCAGGGTCTGGTGTCGTCTGCAGGACCTTGCCATCCTTGTGGTGCACAGTCAGATTATTACGACCGGCCACCACATAGTGACCCTTGCTGTTGACCGCTATAGCTTCGGGTGACTCACTGTGGAATGTTCTCACGTGGTTTCCTGTCTTGGCGTAGACAATGATTTCATTTGATCCAAGACATCTAGTGACGATGTTACCGTCATCATCAATGGCAATCCCGGCAAAGGCATACTTTTCTGCTGCTCTTGGGTTTGGTATTGTGCCCTGTAGGACAAAGTTGGTATCGTAGATGTGGATTCTATTCACTGATCTTTCAACATTACAAAAAACACCAACAAGGGTGTCACCATTTGCATCAGTGGTCACATGACTGAGCACCTCCTCAGGAGACTTTGCTAATTCTACTTTAAACGATGTCACCAGTCTTCCACATACAGCAGGAACCACGTCTCCAAGGCAACGGTTGATATTGGTAACCCACTCCTCCATGTCTTTGGTGATAAGCTGTAGGCGGGTCATGGTTGCAGACAGGGTCGGGATGTCGAGAGTATGAACGCTCTCGCTGCTTTGCTCACAGGCGGAGGCCATTTGAAGGACATCCATATTGTTCCCATGGTTTATTACCTTTCTGGAGAAGTCTACAACGTCGTCCAGTTGGTTTTGGTCGGCGGTAGCAATCGCAATTAAACCATCCAAAACTTCTAGTTTAGCGTCCGACTTGGCATCTATTTCTACCAGAAGATCATCAGCACATTGACGGAGCACTGTAATCATTAGCTGTAACTGCTGGTTAACTTGATTCTTTGCCTTCTTTCTTCCCTCTTCTACTGATGCTTTCTGGTCTTCAGCAGCGGTTTTAAACTGATCGTAGAGTAGACTTTTCTTCTCGATAGGTTTTATGTTGAGTTCTAGTTTTTCCTTACGTTTGTCAGCAGCAGTGTTGATTCTTAGGCAATCATGATCCTTGTGTTCTAAAACCATACAACCGACGCAGATGAACATTTTACACACTGGGCAGAAGATTTCTACGGGGTCCTTGTTGTTGTGGTCACAAAGGATGTTTTGTCGGGCACGCAGCTCTGTCACGTATTCGTCGCTGTCTATCTGGTCGACAGGAAACAATTTGTGGTCACGGTTTAACTTATGAAGCACATGGTCAGAAGAACAATTTCCACACATACTTTCACTGCAGTCCAAACAACGTTTTGTCGCCATCAGTGGATTGCGTGCATTTTTCAAGCAACATACCTCGCATTTCTTGGCAGCTTTGGCTTGTTCTACTTGACCAAGTGTGTGTGATATGCTGACCACAAGATGATTTGTTTGTAAACTGCTAACACCGCCCCTAGGGAGGTCACACTTTCGTCTACAGATAGGACAAGGGAAGCCAGGCTGACCTTTAAAGTTTCTGTCCAAATGGTCTTGGAGGCAATGCTGGCAAAACGTATGCGAACAGCCGAGGACCTTGGGGTCTTTGAACTTTTCAAAACATATGCTGCACGTTAGGAAATCTTCCGTTAGGATCTTGGACAAAGACATGACTCCTCAGACCAATATCTTAAATTAGACAAATGAAAGTCATTGTATTAATGATAAAGAATTGGTAAAAGGGGTAAAGACATATCAGTATACTCTATTTAAATACATGAAGTGTAAGGTATGGGTGTTAATGTCTAAATGCAATAAGACCTGTCCTGATATGACGAAAAGTTATGAAACGTCTTCATTATACTTAAGAAGGACGCCTCTCTATTGGGTTAACGTGACAATAGTTTTTATCACCAAGATGGATATCAGTACAGTAGGAATGAAAACACAAAGCGAACTAATAAAAAATAAACAAACCAACAAAAAAAAGAAGATATCACTTTACAATTAGATATGTAATTAACCATGACTTCATGTAGAGTGAATTAAGGTATAAATGAAAATATGAAATGGGATATAAATTTTAAAAAGCAATTGTAACTGAAACATTACAAGATAGTTATATGACGAGTAAGTACTACGGTGCGAACGTGGGAACAAACGGTAATGTTTAACCACCCTTCAGAAACACAAACTGCAGCAACCTCCAAACCAGTTCATTATCAGATACATTATCTTCCCTATGTATAATAAATGACAATATAGTAGGACTAAAATTTACCTGCACTTTCTCCAGTTATATTTCGTTTGGTTGCAAGTACAAGCCCCAAGTCGCCGTTTAGATGTGCTGTGTCTAGTAACATGTACACCTGGTCAGGTGAGTCGTTCAATGTTCAAGGAGACTTTAAAGTCATCTTAATCAGCAGAATAGTACTATCTCTATGTACAATACAGACACGGTGACATATTTTATCGCTTTTATCTGATCGAGTTCAATTGCGTACACTGATACAACTGACCTAGTAACAGGGGTGTATAAAATATATTACAGTACCTTGCAGATAGTTATAATACAGTGATCCGCAATGGGCCTTCATCTAAATGTTGTGTTGTGGATTAAGTAATCACAATCTGATACTTGAGGTAAATGTAGGAATTAGGATTTAGGATTTATTCATTAATACATTCGCTTGCCGGTGGTGGTAATGAGGTAGACAGACCTTTTAACGAATACTATGCTGAGTGCATGTATGTGTTATATATTGAACATTCTGCTTTACAATCGGAGCAGTAAAAGAATTCGGTATGTTTCAACAACTGCAATCAAATCTCAACAACCGCAATCTGTCTCACAAATCTTGCAGTATCACCTCTACCGCATTGTGTCTGCATTGAGACTCTTTCTTTAAGTGAAAAATGGATCAAACAATAATGGGACGTTACGTGCGACAGGAATGGTAGTCTTAGGAATGAAGTCAGGGGCCCCATATGATAAGTAGAAGTTAGGCTTAGTCAGAGTATTGGGATTAGTAGATGAGACCAGTGTCACATATACAATGTAATAGGGAGCGGACTACGGCTTCTAGCGGTCTACCATTCCTGTCACACCGGGACAACGACATCAAAATATTTACGACATCAGTCCTGGAACGCTTAGTGCCAGGTGTGGTTAACAGAAGGGTTGCCAACATTTCCAGTAATAATTTAATAGGTGCTTTAAAATACGAGCACTTAATTATCGGCAAGTAATCAGTAACTTCCATTTAAATATTAATAATCCAATTATAATTGTAAATAAATAAATTCTAATCTGTCCAGCGTCTTCATGTAATATTACAAAACCTACGAGTTACTTTTTGCCGATGATATTCAGTATGTATAATGGCGAAGATAACATTATTGTATTATCACTATATTGTATTCACAGTAATATGTAAGACACAGGATTATAACAAATACGTGGTATCGTCTGGTGTCGCCTGTTTGATATACGTACTGGTGTTGGGGGCACGTCCAAGGGGTAAGGTGGGCTTGACATTAAACGTATCCTAGAATTCAGAATGGTTCTTTTCTCAAAGTAATAATGAGTCCAGCGACCATTTCGTTGTATATTGGGAGGCGGGACGTACGATACAGTCACCACCGTGAATAATCCTGATAGAACGCTCACCCTAAATAACCAAAACATGTTCCAAATACCTGCGGAAATCGTCTGTCATATTTAAGTAAATGGCAGTTCAGTGTGAATTACCAGATAAAACCTATAAAAAGCGCGGTTGCGATGCTTTTACTGTCAATTTGTGGGAGAATAAACATGCTCCAAAGGTGGAATATAACCGTCGCTACTTCAGATTTCAAGAACCACGTTAGTTGTTTGGTGTGGTCCTTTATCCAGTCCACACTGGGCGGCTTCTACGTGTTCTTTCTATGTATTAAAATTGTTGATATAGTCTTACCATTGTACATGAAGTACTGTATATTAGGTAATGGCCGAAGACACTGTTTTAATCAAATGTACTTGAATCTAAATAAAAAATACGTGTGACTCTGCTGTATAGAATGGAGAATTAACGTAAAACATTTTAAATCTAATATGTAAGCAATTAACAACTATGCAGTGCAAGAAACTGCGTCTAGAGTATATTAAGGACCCTTCAGTATTAAAATTGTATATAAGGCCACACTTTTTTATGTTTATGGATGACATCCTGCGCGCGCACCGATTTTCGTCCGTTCTCAAAAAAAAAAAAAAAAAAAAAAAAATCACCCCCAACGAAGTCGGTTGTCGCAAACGCCCTTCTTGAATTTCGCCGGAAAATGAGCTTTCTGCGCATGCGAATTATCGCCACGTGCAAACATGGCTTTGCCGTCAAATTCATCTCTAGGATTACTGTCAAATTACACGACAATTAAAGTCATGAAGAGGACGCATGCCGTCGTTTTGGATTGGTATGCATTGATATTAGGCATGGAGATATCACCTTTCTACAATTATACGAAAGGCTGGCGGCGGCCAGCGATTATCGCCCGGAAAATTTCAGTGACATTCTGTCCAAAGCAGCACATACCAGTTTTTTTTTGTAGCGAAAATAGGGTCGACAAGGGCGTCGAGGTATTTGGTGTGCTGAAGGTCGGACAGGCCACCCGACAGTTTGGCTGCTTCGTGCCAGTCAAAGTAGACAAAACGGCATCGACCGAAATGACCTTTAATAGATTTAGTAGTATTAAGCATATCTTTGCATGATTTATTATTTTTTTTTACATTTCTGTGAAGTTTTCATAATGCTTTAATATTCTGAGAGCACAAATAAAGACACACTGTTTGTTTAATGTTTGTTTTATTGATTGGTATACCAACAAAATGCATAAAATAACCCTAAATAGATTTGGTAATATGCAGCATATCTATTCATGACTTTTTTTACCTTTCTACAAAGTATTCACAATGCTTTAATATTTTCAGAGCATGGATAAAGACATATTGTTAGTTTGATACTTGTTTCTGTGGTAAATTTGTGTTTCCAGCTGTGTACTGACAACATTCCTTTACTTAAGCAGTTTTTTTTGGACTGCTTTTCTTTTTTTCGCCCTCTCGCACCGACTTCGAGGTCCCCAGAAGATGTCATCCATAAAACTAAAAAAGTGTGGCCTAACAGTTTTTAGAGTCCCGTACGGCTGCTGGGTTCTATCCTCAAAGGGAGACAGTTAATTTACACAATGGCCATAAAAGTTACACATACCAAGACTGTATACCACCCTAGACATACACGCTGTACTGATTTAATGCCGATTTTTATGTGAGGTATAGTACGTGCCACTCTTGTCAGAGAAAGAAGAGAACGTCATCAGATAAGTTTCACATCTACCACTGAACTACATGAAGGGATTTGCAACCACCTTTTGTCTGTATTTTTAAAGCACATCTGCTTGTACAGGTACATACAGGTACAGGTATGTGCTGTTTGAGCTTGATAGAATGTTCTGCCAATCAGTAAAGTCATAAATCTTGAACTAATTTGCTAAAGCGGTGAACTGAAATTGTCCTACCGTGTGTATTTCAGGGACACAGTGCACCCATACTAGGAACCCGGCGTCCATAGCGTACCTGTGTCATTTACTTTAGGGCACGGTTGTGAATGGTTGATTTTTTCATGATTTCCAAGCAGATACACGAACGGCTAGTCACGTTAAACCCACGGTCACAGGTACGCTCACAAAAGCGTGTAGTCAGTCCAATATTTACCGAAATCGACCCAAAATCCTATTCTCTGGACAGACAGAAAGGTCATTGCATCGATATCATTAATAAGATGTACCCTGTAAGAATACATGTATGGAGCCGTTAGAGCTCGATTTGGAAGACATTATGCCAAGGTATTCATCTTCAAAGTATATAGAAAATAATCATTTTGACAACGGTTGAAGTGTTTGCCATCCACCATGAATCTATCACAAAATTTAAATAAAATCTGGTTACATATAATTATGAGACTCAGGCTTAGAGAGGAAATGTAGATTGTGCCTTCTGATTGCATCTTAAAGGTCATAGAACATGTACAAAAGCTCAATATCCGCGTTCCCAAGAGTTTAATACAGCCAGTGAACGCTCTGTACTGTACTACCTTGCTTCGTGCATCACTTGTTTTTCTTGCTGCAACTTATGTCTCTTGAGAATATATAAAGAATACCTACATGTGTATAGGAACATTTATTCCACGTGCTTTGTTTATCTTCTGCGTTTCCCCATATATAACGTACATAATGGGTTTTAGTACCTTTTTACATCATGTTGATGGGTAATATGCGCAGGCCTACAGTGGTCTCATACAAATACATATTTTAATTGAAATATGTAGCTAAAACAAGTGAGAAAAACACTATCAAGTCTTTTTTTCCATCCCAACTCAAATTTTTTACTAACATTGCTAACTAGCTTTAGGTAAACCACACCACTATACAACAACCTAACTGGGCTCCTTTGAGAATATTTTGACCTTTCTTGCACTATTTGCAATAAGTTTGATTTATATTGGCACTGCATTGCCCTGAAGTTGATGAGGTTATATCGCCAACCCTTTTTTGTTTAAACAAAACATAGTCAAGACTTGTTTTTATGACCCAAGGGTAGCAGCTATATTTGGTGTGCTGTACGGACCGAAATTTACTGAATGTCCGTATTCACAGTATTGTGTATAATAGAAAACAGGAATGGAATACAGAACATGCGGAACAACCCGACTTTACGATACCCTGGTTACACCAATGATGTACATCTCACTTCTTTCTACAGTTTCAGCATATAAATTACCCGCCTGTATAATTTAATCATCGTTACCACATACTGCATGCACATTAATTTTTGTTTACAATGCCGACCACCGGCCACATATCAAGTCTCGTCGTTCCATATTACATTCTCCTGAGTTCAGATGATATTGGGTCACCTTTATAAGAGTATGTGACATTGTCACACGAAGATTTAGTGGTTCATTTTCAGATTACTTTTAAATATAACAAACAGTGGCCCAGCAAGCCTTGCGGGTCCATTTTTGATCTGTGCATACTGCAGAGGTCATTGGAACAGCCGTATAAGAATCTGACATACATCTCTTTGCAACCCCACAAATGAAATTTGTGCAAAATTGTTGGTAAATAATAACTTTTGCTGACTCGTCGCATCATAATTTTTAGGATGATGAGTCTTATTGAATATTTGATATATAATATTTATCCCTAAGGCCATAACATTTAATACAGGCAACAATTTGCTACATTGTTATTATTGTTAAAACGATCAGGATAGATAGAGGGGTTATATAATAAAAGCGGCCTTGTTTGGCCAAATCACGAACAATCAATACTCCTGGTTACCTTCTTTCTTGCTATGAATGAGACTATAAAAGTTTGTGGTACACTGAGATGGAGGAGACATAAAATTTTTGTTGCACAATAATGTGGATGGATATTTCTTATTTTAAGCTTTTATGTCCTTTAGGTTCTGTTCCTTGAAAGTTTTTTGTTTTATTACATTTAAGTATATCAAATGGAATACGTTTTAATAGAAAAATTATATTTGAATTCTTTAAGTTTCGTTGACTAGAATTTTATTGGAATGGCGTTTGCAGATGAGACCGTACGGATAATCTACATTGTATGTTACTATGGGTCCTTCATGAATTGGTAATGTAAGCAATATTTGTATATAGTTTAAAATAACAAAAACGTTATATATGTTGAGAGTTATCCACACAGAATTTCCCAGAAGAGTTAATAAAGTGCAGAACAGAGTGTAAGATTATAAGATAATAAAGATTTTTTCCATGCCGTGCACTTAATGTTACAACCCACAGTCAACAACACGGGGCAGAATTAATCCCCAACACAAGGCACGCGTTCTTCATCAGGTGACTGCATGGCGACCTTCACCCCAACACTATCTATAGGGACAGCAACACGTTATGAATGAATAAAAATAAAACCTCTGTTAATGCGTTTCTTCGTGTTACGTAATTACACCTTTATGATATTCAGCAAAGTGGTTAAGTGGGATATGCACTGTTTGAAACTATTACACATGTATGAGGCGTTTCTGTGCATCGTCGATATTTTGTATATTTCCATACCAATATAAATTAAAGATTTGGAACTATTAACGGGACTAAGAGAGCTCCAACGTCTCATGGGATTGTCTGCCTTAGAGAACGATAAATTGATTTTCCCCATAACTTATACATGTAAAAAGCATTCTTCGCCTACCATGATTATATATATTTAAATATGAATCGCAGAAATAATCCAACTAAGGGAGAGAGCTATAGGGAAGATGATGTCGGAGCAGGAAGGAAATATAAGCACGCATTCAGAACAGCGGACTAGCAGAACAGCGGCTGAAATATGCTGACTGACTTAAAAGCTTGCCGCTTAATTCCCGATTAGACACGGAATAGAGACTTCGCGGGATTACGTAACAGTCATTCAAGTGGATCGGCCATATTTGATCCGTGGATTTGTTAGTCCGCTGTTCTGAAAGCTCTCTATGACGCGTGAACTGTAAATAAACGTGTGATCAGGAAATAGGCCTTTGTGATTATACATGTAGTAATGTCACTTCTGAAAAGGGTCAAGAAGACATACTTTGACTCCCTACTAAGCACAACGCACACAATTGCACCATTTTGCAAAGTACCGTCAAGGAGTGTCGGTGTAAGAGACATACGGTTAGGATAGTCCAAATACCATCCTCAAATTCTTGCAATAACAGCTATATATAGTATTCTATTATAGCGAAGGTTTATAATTACCATTTTGATCACCCCTTATGTTTTTGATATGCTTTCAGTACCGGTTAACGTTAGAAATTAATACACTCCTCACGTAAAAACACTTTTCCTTGTATCCTCGACATTCATATCAAAGATTTGTATCCGGGATGGAAGTTTAACTGAAGTCCAATATCAGTCAATTAAACTTCAATACTACAACTTTCAGCTCTGGCTTCCCTTGATGTTCACAAAGCATACCACGAATAGGCGTTATCATACACGCTTACATTTGACACAAACTGCCGATAGATTTCTAAAAGACGCTCTGCTTCCTTTGAACTATTGGCAGGAAATACATAATCAATTGTTGTTCACTTAGCGTCCTAAATTGGTATGGGGTTGTAACAGAATGCACGCAGATGTAAAACGTCACAATTTTGGGAAGCACGTCACAAGCAGTTAAAGCACTGATGTGAAATATTTCAGTTTATATAATTTGACCTTCGTGTGCTTCACATGGTCCATCAGGCCAGGCAACGTACATGTAAGTCAAGATGTGTTCTATGGTAGTTAACGTCACACCTATTGGATGCTGGCCAATCTCGCAGTACTGAATGGAGGAAAGATGTTGGAGTGAAGAACGGGCTGTCATTATTGCCTGTTTGGAACTAATCATCTAAAACGGCATTATCGACATCCAAGGTCTAATGAGGGAATTAATATCTTTCAAATATTGTTTTTGTTGCCAGAAATTTCCAATTGCATTAAGCTTATCAATGCCCCATGCAATTCAATGTAGTAATTGCTTGTTTCTCAAGCCTCACTGCACTGGCAGCAACAGAGCGTAGGACTGCTATTGTGACGTCATCAGCACTAATTGCCAGGAATCCGGGGCTCTTTGAGAACCCATTTATCATTAATCAGATGGGAATAAAATCGCTCGAGGAGGATTGCCTCCATTTCCTCGCATTATCTAATAAACTGGCGGAAGCACATAACTTATACATTAACTTCACTTAGCAGAGAAATAACGTGCGGCAATCCACACCGTCTGTAAAGATGAACAAACCGCATGAGTTTACACTTCACCATTTTTTAAATCCCCATTTAGCACATTTAGCAGCGTGGCTGTTCTTCCCTAGCACCTCATCATGTGAGGTTTTGTTGAAGTGCTTGCTTGCTTGCTTTAATTATAGACTAAGATTGTGTGAACTCAGCGACTTAATTTGTCTGCTGACTTCAATCTATTTCGGCACTTGGCTGTGAAAATACGATTCCACAGGGTGCATCCCAGACGCTGAGATCGACATGAATATTCCTGTCCTGTCTGAAATCGGGTACGCAAGTAAATATTTGTCTAAGCTTTTTGATTCTGACACATTTTGATATCCGTAAAATGCCTTAAATATCTCTAGTAGTATTACTTTCGCTGTTTTAATAATCTTTTTCTACCATATATCTACGTACATGTACGTCAAAGGCTTATACTGATTTTCAGCAATTTCCCCGTAATCATTGGTATTAATACTGTCTGATAAAATAACAATATACAGGTATTAGTACTTACTTGGTTGCATCACCACTACCGGTAGATGACATGCAGTGTGTATTCAAGATATATTGGACAGAACGGCGTGTTTTTACGTGCAGCGTGGGTTTATCTGAATGGTATGTGGAGAGGTCGATATTGAAATAAACAAATTATTATTATTATTATTATTATTATTATTATTATGAGTTTGTATAGCAAAAATAGCTTTCATGCCATCAACAAAAGGTAATGTCTTGAAAAGCATGTATTTTTTTTTTTTTTGAAAAGTGTGTAATTATAAGAGCAAACGGAAAACAGAAAAGCTGTTCCACATGTACTGCACTTGAATCATTTCGTTACCCTTCTACGAATTAGTCATTCAACGTACAAAGCAGATATATGCATCTCCAAGTTCTCATCTAGAATTAACTTATATTTTAGATGCTTTTTATTATTCGATCGAGCACTACATGTCAGTGAATCCTTTGTCTTACTATACGCTCTGCAGTTAAAACTTGTAAGGCATTCTTTCAAGTTTATCTTAACAGCTCGCTATTCTATGCAGTGGTATAGTGTCCGTTAATTGAATCGGCCACACCTGACCCAGGAACTGAAATAATTTCTACACCTGTTGAGGAAGCTAAGCCACTCCTCTCCTGCGAACATTTATCTTGATATCTGGAAGTTATACCTTTGCTCTTCCCCTGTATGGAAATGGTCCAGGGTAAACGGGGCTTTGATATGGAGTATAATATGGTTGAATTTGTCTGTGCCGCTTCCGAAGGAGAATGTCCTCTTTTAGACTGCACACCTGGAGGCACATGTACAGGTAGAAGCTGTGCTTCACATTTAGGATTAATACTTTCAATATAACATTGACAAAAATGATGAGTCAATGAAAAGTGTTTATAATATACCGAGGATTATTTGACAATGAAGTAAGATTTTGAAACCAGAGCACATGGTTTCATAAATGACAGATGGTGAGTGGTTGGGACTCGCGGTGTATTGGCTCAGCTTCACTGAAACCTTTTAAACACAAACTCGTTGAGTGAAATGAGGTTAGTAAAAGAATGCCTAAATCACAAACAGGCAGAAGATTAAACCATATTTTACTAATAGCACATACTGAAAAATCCTCAAACGTAAACATTTCAGTGGCAAATTAAGGATTCATCTCTTTAATTAATGCGCATATGCAAATAATTCTGGTGAAAGCTATGATTCTTAACTTCAGTCTGGCGTTCACCCAAATGTCACGGTTGTCATATACCACAATTCCCGGAACCTATGCAATGAAAAGTTTACACCTTTTTAATGGAAATGACAAAGCTGTAGTACACAAAAATGCCTTGCTTCACATGCAGCCTTAATTGGAATCCATTCCGACGTATTGAACTATACATCATCTAATTGGTTTACTGTACTGCAGGGAATTCTGCTAAAGTCGTTCACTTCCGAAGTCTTTGTAAAGTAAGACGAAACCCTTGACGTAGAAGACAATTTGATTGAAAGCACGGTCCTCCAGACACTTATCCAATCTCAGAGTGTTTGTTGTTCAAAATAAGATTATTGCGTAACTACGAGGACTATAATATGTCATCAACAAGTGGTCAAAGACATCCATAGTGTAACTAGGATGCCACTGGTCTACTTCACACTATAGATTTGGACAAATCTAATATCTAGCTAATTGATGGAGTTTAGAAACCAAATGGCTTTTGTATTGGTTTTGTATTAAAGAATTAGCTATCTTCTCAACCACAATATTCCTGGGGTGCTGTTTTTGTTTCTTTTTATCTTATATTATTTCAGTACTGATTTTTCACACTAATTGAAATACACGTTGGCATACCTGTTTCCTTTTCAAGGGAAAGATCCATTAAATGGTTACACATGTACACATGTAACTGTATGTTGAACAAATGTTCTCTTCCAAACATTTGATCTATTTCTAACAACTCGCACCTGTTCATTTTACCATCTGAAAATATTGTTTTAACTTTGAACGTCTATTACAGACTTAGAAAGATCAAAATGTGTTCCTATATGTATAACTGTCTGGTTATATAGTAAAACTGCCTTTAGCCTTCCAATAAAAATGGGCAAATGTTCCGTCAATGGCCTCTGGACTCTGCTTCATCCTTTGGTGTTTAATGATGTGACGGCACTGCCGCATTTGACCGATGAGCTGGCCGCCCTGCCCTCTCCCGTCCCACCTCATGCGGCCTATCAATAAAACAGCCGAGCAGACAATGAATCGATATTTTAATAATGACCTCATGGTTGCTGCTATATTCGACTTGTTTACGTGTTAAACCGTATGATTGATGGGTTTATCTCCTAAAGCCACTAGGTACGAGACTGATGTGGGCACAGTGATAGGGAGACAGTGCTTTGTTCTGGCAATTACGGACGGTTTCATTTTGCCGTAATCACTTTTACAGAGCTTACATCCGGCGCGGTAACTCGTAACACGAGGATCTTAGAATAAGTGATTTTGATAGTGATTTTGAAAGAAGATACATGTTATTAGTTTTTAAAAACAACCCAATAAAGAAGACCCATCCTTTTGGCATAGAATATGTTGACAACGTTTGACTGTAGACCGTGGAGTAACAAGAATGACTTGAGCTTGTAATTATAAAACGAGTAAAAATAAATACGTCCAATGCACCTCTTTTAAGAACGCGGTTGGTAAATATTATATTACTCACTTCATGGATCACAAGTGTTGGTTTCTTTCTACTGTGTTGAATATTGATCCTTCCTTTTCATTCATTTCAATGATTGCGTGTCTTAGAAGATAAATGTTTGGCTGCCAAAGAGCGACTATTTTTGTCTGTTACATAGGCACATCAACAAGAAAACTATCAACAACAGTCTATATATAGTGTGTATTTAAAAATTACATTATTCCCCAATCGCGTATTGTGATCTTCGCCCAAGCCACTGTCTAGCCTTAATTACGGACTCCTCACCTTTAAACCCACTGTATGCGAACAGTAAAACGAGTAACTTTTTTTTCATATTTAAAAAGCATATATTCTTCCTGTAAGTCCACGGCTTCCTCTGGTAAACAAAAATAAGATAGCTCGGAACAAACAATGTTATTCTTTGCTATAGAACCAAGAAAAAGTAACGCAGCACGCTTTTAAAAGCCAAAAGTCACCACGGATAGCAAACATTCTTTGTTCATAATTGACTGCTGAGATCGTAAACTATTGTAAGTTCCACAGAACGGGAACCGATACAAACTGAGATTTGAAAAGCAATATGCAAGTCGATATCAAATAACAATCATCTTCTGTTTGAGGTGAATTAGAATCACAAAGCAGCACAGTTTTCCCAGAACTTCCAACAATTACCGACGTTGACTTATCAATGAATTTGTACTGAAGTTGAATTTTTTGATTGCCATTTATAGTAAATGCCGTGGATATTGGCTGAAATTTCCAAAGTTCAAACGAAGCAAGAAGTTCTATATGGTGTTCACACAGAGGAAGACAATCCAACATTTATAGACTATCAGTAATCTCTGATATAAGGCAAGTCAATTAGGCAATCTGAATACGGAGTCTGAAAAGATTTCATGGTGATTTCTGCGAACAAATCGATGAACACGTATTGGCGTCAAGACAGCAATTAAATGACGGATTCGCCGTAAATGGGAGTATTTCCCAGCCGATGGAGTTCCTTGTAGACTATATGAAAAATTTACCCAGTTTAAGGCAGAAACATACACTAAATATACAGGATATCATAAAACCATTAGACACGGAGATTCCATAAAGAACATGTTATCTCTGATAGAATGACTCAAACTTTGGTCCACTTCTGTTATTATGCTTGCGCGGGTTGTATGTGTTAGCTCATGCAACGTAAGAAGCCATTAAAACACTGGGGACAACCATGCGTCTATTTGCAGATCAACATAAAAAAACACCTTAAAGAGAGCGAAATAAATCAATTACTATCTGGGTAATTTAAAAGTAATTATCATCAAATTAACAGCCCTTTACCTATGTTATGTATGTTTTACCCCGAAAAGTACCCATATAATTATTTTTGCTTCTTATGTTACAAAATAAATAAATGGTATCCTTGAAGATTAGTATTATATTAGTTAAGCCAATATAGTTCCAAAAACAAACTTCAGATTTTCCAGTAACTGTGGACATGACAGCATTTTGCCACTAATTTGTACTCCTCGGCACAGGTGTATCCTAATCCGTGTCAACAGGTGAAAATAACATATAGCAGTTACAGGTTAAAAGAATAAACTGCCAGATTATGTACGTGTCAAATAACGCACCAGCCTCACGTGTGAGGTCACGTGTTTAAGTACAGGTAAAGCAAAAATAAACATATACTTCACTAGAGGCTATATGAAGAAAACCAGGAAAATAAATACCCATATTGTATCACCAGTATCTGTATGCAAGTGCCATTGATTAAGACATATCTTAAAACACCAGGGGCAGTAAAAATGAATCGTTATATCCAAACGTTTGATTCGCGTATATTGCTGAGGCGTTTTCTCTTACAGAAAAGGGTTAATTTGATGGTGCTGGTGTTGTAGGCTCTTACACATAATTGCAGCTTGCGGCATATTACACGTGTACCAGTGGCATTGGGGTTTTGAACCAATTTGGTTAGAGTGCTCGTAAGTGCTGTTCGGAGATCGAGTATAATGTTCTAAAACTGAATCAACCAATTTACCGTTTTGATGGTTTTTATTAAAGGCCATAGAAAATGGCTTAGCTAGAATGACATAACGGATATTGGAAAATGTAAACAATTGTTATAGTTAAACTAGACTACCGTCTGCAGGTAGCATGGCGTCATGTTTTGTTTTAAAGTTTTAAATTGGTATATAATGTCGAAACTGAGGAACATCTGATGGAATACTTTCAATGAGCGTAGTGCTCAAATGTTTTGGAAAAATTCGTTTTTGATCGCTAGTTATTCCTCATCCATACCCAGCTACGTGAACGCTCTGGTTAGGCACACTTAGATTGCTAAAGAATTGTATATCTTTATCTTCACAGAATAAATAAACACAATGAATGAGTAGCGTTAAATGTATTCCAAATATGTCTTCATGCAGACATTAGAAACAGTGTACATATTCCAAGACATCCATACAACATCTTCACGTTAGATCAAAATATAATTCCCCGATAATCTGTTGTATGTATTATTATGATATCCACTACACCCGCCTTCCAAAAGCGGCGATACAAGATTGCCTTCGAGGTTTATCCTTATCAGTCTGGACTTTGACGGTGACGGCAAGCTGCCCGTTCAGCGTGTTATTGTTAATGGCTAGTTCACTGCGAGTGTTAAAACTTGTCATCATGCTGTTCGTGTTGCTGTCTATTTCCCGGTCAGAACGCTTCTTTTTCTTGCTCGTGCATCCGCACACGTGCCTGAGGTGTCGCCGGAAAATCCGCCCGCTGAGACAGTAGAGATAAAAATTCACCGCACTGTTCGTATAATAAAGGTGCTGAAACGCGTGAGTTAGAAGCACGTACCACGCAGATGACACAACCTCGCTGTTCTGTCCAATAAAAAGATCAAACAGTAAGAGGATTTTATACGGGGATGTCATAAGAACAAATAACACTGAAACTGAAACCAGCATAATTGTCACTTGTAGACGCTGTCGTTCATGAGACTTCTGTGGATTGGAGTGGTGGGGTGTAGCCGGTTGACCGGGCACTTGTAGCGTGTCCATTTTCTTAATTAGACTGAAAGACACGAGACGTTTCTGCGTTTTGTTGGCTTTAAGGACAGTTCTAATGATGACTGTGTTAAGACTGGTTAACATCATGAAGGGGAGAAGAAAGGTGACGATAATGTCAAACCAGGGCCAAGCTGTCAACAAAGCCTCATTGTTTTTTGGGAGAAACAGGCAAAGTTGGCCGTTGTGTAACCGTACAGTCCAGGCAAGATGAAGGTTCTTGCACACGATCAGAATAGCACCGGTTAAGAGTACCTTCCACGAGCGAGACACGGTGCAAAATGTTTTGGCCTTAAGAGGATATTTGATCGCTACAAACCTATCCGTTGTCATGACGAGGGTTGTGAAAATGGAACAGTCAGCGACAATCTTTTCACACAGTGTCATTCCTTTGCATAGGGCATCTGTGTTACTATCCGAGAAAAAATTAAAGAAAAGCCAGTACGTGCTCTGAAAGAACAATAACATCACAGTATCCAATATCGCCATCACAGATATGAAGAAATAAGCCGTAATATGTTTGTGGCGTTTCTTAAAGGTCACGATGAACGCCAGTATGTTTCCTGTTATACCCCCAACTAATATAAATGGAGGGATGTAGAGAACTATGATTTGGAATATTATTCCATAAATTCCCGAGTCAATCTCTGGAGAATCTGCTCCGTTGTTTTTTGTCGCCATGGAGGTATTTGCAGTGAAAACCGAGCTCATTGTGCTCTCTGGTTCCGCAGGCATGGTGAGGATATATGCCGCCGCGTGCGGAAAGGGCTCGTCTCCACTTGTAGAGGCGTCGCTTAATCTACCTTCCGAGTGAATAGATTCTGTAAATATACTCGTATAGTTTCCGACGTCTCCCGGTAAATTCATCAATGTACTATTTTCAAACAGTCGGAAGGAATTCTCCGTCTCATTAGGTACGCTAGTCTCTGCAGTGGCTCCAAGGACAGACCGCCTCGGTTCCTGAAACACCATCATCACACACATACACTACACTGCATCTCACCAACCAGTCCTAAAACCTTACTTTGTGTTCATACGACGTCAATATTCTGGTCGTGCTCTGCATGCAAACCTACCCCTGGCTAACAATGACTTCACTAAAAAACAACGATCGTGTTTTGATGCGTCAACTGAATGAGCTAAATATAACCGCCAAGTCTTCTTTTGTAGGCGACGGTAAGGCCGCAATGCGCAGAATCGATTCATCGTTTCCTAGAGCAGGCAAAGTGTTTCATCCAGAGCGAGTCTAGGAGGTTCTTACATGTCCCATTGGGTATTCCATTATGACGGATAGATCACACAGTTAGCGCACCGCGCCGGTGTCAGTCGTTAACCGTTGGAGTTGTTACACAAGAACTTCAGAAAACAGTATATTTAGGATCTTAAGGCGTTTTTATGTAATAAATGGACTTGGACTATTTCATTTATAAATCACACAACCTTCACATTGAAAATAAAAGCTGATTGAGTTCGTTTTATCAAAGCTTTTCCATTATTTATTTATGTTAGAGCGTGATTTTGTAACGCTCTTTGAAATGTGGACTTGCGTATAAGAGAATAAATGATTTTAAATAACTAATGTTGACCACGTTTTATTTTCTGCTCCTCCTATTGATAACGCTAGCTAACAATTGACATGGGTTTATTCCAATATACCAATAAATTTCCCCCGAGAATTGGGAGCCTAAAGAGAGAAATGTGTAACAGCTATCACTTGACGTACCGACACTTCAATAGATATACAAGGTTTTATATATATTTTGAAATGAAAAAAAAAAATGGAAGCATTAAAGAAGGAATATAAAGTAGTATTGGATGAGTAGGGGAAAGCAACTGTCATAAAACAAGATAGAGAAAGAAGATGAGGGCTGGGCAACTTAATAAACGTAGCCATCTAATCCCTTAGGGATTTAAACTGAACAGCCTTTAGAAAAACATCTGAGATAATTGAATAGTACTTGGTCCCGCGCCACGCTGCAATTATTATATTGCGTTCAAAATATCTTTGAAGGGTCGATCAGTCATACATGAATGGTTTATTACTTTAATCGACTATATTGTTACTACATGTATTTTCTACTATACCATTACTGCGCTGCTTAGTATTGAAATATCTTTGTTACTTTATTATTATTATTATTATTATTATTATTATTATTATTATTATACTTCGCTGTTCCCGTGGGGAAGTGTTTACCAAACACTTTATTCGGAGGTTTCTATCATTCTATAATTTGGAAGAAAAAATGAGAGCCCGTAGCATCAGTGACGTTAAACTGTAAAAGTGAAACAAAACAACCGACGGCAGCGTATGTCCAACATAATAACGATTATTTGAAGCGAAAAAAAGCACTTACCGTTCGCAATCTAAAATTGGATTAAAGCCATGTCTTTATAATAAAAACGTGTGTCAGGACAAAGTAACATACGTGAAACTGATCGAAGGGGTTCATCGCTCGGTCACTAAAAACGACAAACCTCTTAGCGTGAACAATAAATAGAAAAAAATCAGCGCCAGAAGGTTTACAATCTTTGTTCATTTCGATTAATACAGTGGAGTCTGCTTAAGGAAATAACCGCCCCCCCCCCCCCCCGACCCCCGCTCTGTGTCCCTAGTTCTAAACTTTGGTCAAATGGGCCCCCTACATGTATTTTAAAGTTGAGGACATGACCACATGTATAATATCCTTTTTATGTGTTTTATTGATAATTAACAATTTTAATGAACTTTTATGGAGTTTAAATGCAGTTGCACATTTTTTAGTCTCTCATAACCCTTAGTAGGGTGGGATTTATTTATTTAAAACGTGAGACGTTAATAAAATTATTATTATTATTATTATTATTATTATTATTATTATTATTATTAAGGTAAATTACATCCCAAATGTAGGGCTTTTACTCTTCAATATATAGGACTGATGACTGAACGATGCCTCATATAGTGGAAAATAAGATAAAACATATCTGCAGGTTTGTGCATCGTATGTCCTTTATGTTCAATTGTTTTTTTTTCTGTCTATTCACCCTGTCCCTATTTTATTTATTTGGTATTTCATTTGTAAATTTCTACAAAATACTACTACTACTACTACTACTACTACTACTACTACTACTAATAATAATAATAATAAATTGAAAATGGTGCTAAAATGTTCTTGTTTTTTCAAAGCTTAATTCAAAAACAGTCTTTCGGATATTTTGTACGTTATATATCGTAAACAGGAATAACACCCGTAGGGATCCTCCTTGTAAACAGCACATAACTTCCTTCAAATATTAGGGCATCCCTTCGTTGTTAGCTTCCAAGCACAGAAACTGATATTTTCAAAACGATTATTCCCATGTAAAATGCTATTCCAACTCAATATATATGATAAAACTAAATTAGTAAAAGGATCCACTACGACGTCTTAAAGTTGTTTGTAAATTTTACTTCGTTCCTAGACTTTGCTTTAGGGCGATTTAATTAAGAAGCAACCTGTAGGTAGTGTATGTTTTAACATTGCAACACGAGCGTTGTTCAAACACCTGCTGCTATACCATGAAACGAAAACATGAATGAAAGCAACACGTGTATGACGTAACGACATGTTGTTTAATACGTATATGACGTAACGCCATGTTGTTAGATATGCTCTCCAGTTTGGGGCGGAGCTTTGTTGCTCTACACATACCTGCCTCTAATTATAACCCCATGGTTTTCAGGCAGATTATTTGGTTTAAGAGTGCGGTCCACGTGTGGCGGTTCTTTGTATTAACTGGTCATTCCGCGTGAACCAACTGCTCCGTAAAAACGAGAACAGATGTTGAACTGGACGGTGAGAGACATGCTGTCAGATGCATTGTACTAATCTGTACATATTTATGTTTACAGCTAACAATTCTGTAAAATGCACCCCCCCCCCATGTGAATACGCATCTACCGAAAGCAATGATCAAATAAATAAATGACGACTTAAGAAAGAAAGGAGTATCAAAACAAACGGGGAGGGTAACAGGTAAACAAGCAATCAATTAAACAAATAAATTAAGAAAGACACATTTACTAACAAAACGGAGAAGAAAAAAACAAAAACAGCAAGGGTGACATGTCCCTGCTTTGGCTATATGTAGATGGGTGAGTTGATATATCCGTTTAGTTCATAAATAACCTAATCATGTGTTTACCCAATGTCTCGCCTTACTCAGGTCCATTTTTATGTACAGACACAGATGTGTCTGTACATATAGCCATCATCTGCGTCTGTCGTCGCCGTCGTCGCCGTCGTCGCTGTCGTCGCCGTCGTCGCCGTCGTCGCCGTGCACTTTTACCGATAACACGATAAGTGGAAAACCATTTTACCTTTTGACTTGAAACTTGCAGAACTGATGAATATTCATAATACGCAGGTCAAGTTCGAAAATCAGCATGATCGGGTCACTTTTAGGGAATTTATGCTGTTTTTTCACTTTTTTCAGCATATATGCAGCACCGATAACACGATAAGTGGAAAACCATTTTACCTTTTGACTTAAAACTTACAGAACTGATGAATATTCATAATACGCAGGTCAAGTTCGAAAATTAGCTTGATTGGGCCATTTTTAGGGAATTTATGCTGTTTTTGCACTATTTTCAATATAAATACAACACTGATAACACAATATAAGAAAAACGGCTTGGCCAATTGTAATTATACTCACAGGAGTGGTCAATCTTACTAAAACGCAGGTTGAGTTCGAAAATCAGCATAATCGGGCCATTATTTTAGAAGTTATACTGTTTTTCACATTTCCTCAGATTCAATTATTAGGCATGTTAACAGTCTCATTATTTAACTAATAAGATGCCTAAAAGTGTTTGTTTGATATTTCCTGCATCTTTACAACATTGTTAGTTGATTATGTAAAAAACATGGTAAACTTGTTATCATGTATTGTGTAATAAAGTGTCAAAAATGGAAATAAACTCATATCATTTCAGTTTGTCAGATTCAATCATCCACTATGTTCAGAATCGCAGAATGGAGGAAATTGGACATTTAACACTGTTCTATTGATACTTTTCCCATCTCATCAATTTTCTTAGTTGGTCATATAAAATGGCAGTAAAATGTTTATTTTGTTTTATGTTAAAAAAGTGTTAAAAATGGAAATAAACCCATTTCAGAACAGTGCTGTCTTGTTTACATTTTGGCATTTTCAAGGCGTGACTTTGAAGTTCCATGGGCCTGAAGACCTTTGCTAGTCACATTTTCTGAATATCTGTGAAACAAATATTATATAATTAAAAATTGATGGTCATTAAGCTGTTAAACATTATGTAATATTGCATCAAAATTTGAAGAAACTCCTATTTTGGGCACTGCTTCCATGATGACCATTTAAGGAAAATCATGTCACTTACTGTTCTCAAACTTACAGGAATGAAACATGGGACTAAAATACAGCTTCAGTAGGCAATGCAGTCTGTTTGGTATTTTTATTTATTTATTTATTTATTTTTTTTTTTTGGCAGTTAAACAGTTTTTTGTGAAAATTTAATTTTTCACATATTGGCATTTTCAAGGTGTGACTTTAAAGTTCCATGATCTTGAAGACTTTTGCTTGTCACATTTTCTGAATGTCCATGTTACTAATATTTTATTAATAACATTTGATTGTCATTATGCTGTTAAACATTATGTAATGTTGCATCAAAATTTGAAGAAACCCCTGTTTTGGGCACTGCTCCTATGATGACCATTTAAGGGAAATCATGTCACTTACTGTTCTCAAACTTACAGGAAAGAAACATGGGTCTAACAAACAGCTTCAATAGGCAACGCAGTCTGTTTGGTAAATTTTTCTGGCAATTTAACAGTTTTTTGTGAAAATTTAATTTTTCACTTATTTGCATCTTTATTTTCTGTTCTTTGTCTGTACATTTGACAGCTTTGCTGCCTTGTTTATTATTCTAACACAGTATGACAAGAATTTTCAAATATTATTCCCAGTATCTCGTCCTCATATTAGCCCAAGGCAATACATTATGGCTTAGTTTACTGCGCTGCTTTCGAGTAAAGTTCCATGAAACGCTAAAAGGTCATTTACCAGCAGCGGGTGTGATTAACGTTTTTATGAATTGTGAGTCATCAAGCCATTCCCATCACATGTGTAAGTTCTCTTTATTGTGCTCTGGGTATTACAGGTAGACAGGAGGCTAACAATCTACCTGTAACTGGCGGGATGTAAACATTAACGCCTCTTTGGGTCTTTCTTGGTGATAAAAATAGATGTATTTAAAGATGAACTAGAGCAATAACATGCAGTAAACAAAGTGTAAAATAGAAGTACTAAATCTATACTAGAGCAGAAATATCTAGCCAACTTATTTCCCGGAGAGGAAAAGTCTGGTTCGTGTAAGTGTTTTTCAAAAACTACCACATTTTCATAAGAACTGTTCTAAAAATGTGGTTGGAATGAAGGATGTCAGTACACTTGTATCAATCAGAAGTTAAACTTAGATTTTTGTGGTTTCTCGGGTTTTTGTTACACCCCGTAGTTTAAATTTTCAGCCAATGTTAAAGAGACGGAGAGAGTAAATGTCAGGTGTTTTTCACTCTTGTCTTTGTCATTTTGCACGCAGTTTTTAGACAGTCCAGCTCTAAGCTATTCTGGTACAGTTTAACGGTTTGTCCTGGCAAAAACAATCCTTGCTAGTAAATTTTAAATGGTTGTGAAACAACACCAAGATTTAAATAATCCTACTCTTTAATTTTTCTTAATTTCTACCCCGGTATATCTATTTAGCTTAATTCACGAGAACCTCGGTACATTCTTTGATAAATGACCGGGAAGCATTTCAGAGAGGTAGTTGGTTTTTTGTGTTTATCAAATGCGACAAATGACCCCAATCTTCAAACAGCAGAGCTTTGAGTTTTAAAGGTTACCCATTAATTTACAAGACCTAACAAGGGAAATATTGCAAGAGCTGTAAACGCTGGCTGGGAGATGGGGCCGGTGTCGTGTCACATCAATTAAGGACACCGCAACAGCACAGGATAAGGTATAGTGCAAAAAAAAAGTGTTCCAGGAGTCTTTAATCAGTATTGCGCAGGCGCAGCAGGACACGTCCGGACCAAGTGGTATTTTCTAAAATGTGTTTTTTTTTCTCTTTTCAGCTTTTACTTCGTTAAGATAGCCTGAGGTGATCCAATTAATTCTCTTTGGTATAGGAAGATCTTATTTCGACTGCAATAGTATCCACACCTAGTTCTCATTAAATTCAGCCATTAACAAGGGCACTTTGAAGTCGTCCCTCCTACGATGGTCTTTTCCAATCATCACACAGTGAGTGGCCAGGCGATGAAATTGCTAGGTTTTAAAGCGCAAAACGACTAAGAAGTATTTCAAATGAACTCGGGGCAATAACAAGAGATCGTTTGATCAGGATATTGCAAGATCTATAGGTAGCCACATGCGTATAAGGACAGAATGGTCAGAAATTAAAGGTACCATTAACCACACTGTAAAAAGGCAATGGTATATTTACCTGTACAAGGCTCTGACACAAAGGAAGATAACAAAAGTGTTAAATACCACCTACTTACAGCAACAAGGAGAGTACAGTGTTAAATAAGATCGGTCTTTCATTAATGATCTAACATGATACATGTATGCTAAAAAGTTCAAGTAAAACATGTGGGGTTTCGACATTTTAATCCGAATACTAATTTGGCAGAGCTGAGAGTTCTACTGAGGCCAGACGTTACTGCATGAACTCAAAACACTGGGGAAGTGGGAAACAGTTTAGACTGAACACGATCATGGCAGTCGAGAAACACTGGTAATAACTGGAAATAACATAACTTAAACCGAAAGCAAAATAAATTATCAATTTCAAAATATTCCCTCTGTGTAAGAAAAGAATGAATATCGACAAAGTGTTAAGTCTGTCAGTGTTGTCCTCTGGCCGAGGTCAGATAACGAGTCGCTGGCCGTTTATGGCTGATAAAAGAACCGCGCCAGAGGTCAGATAACGAGTCGCTGGCCGTTTAGGGCTGATAAAAGAACCGCGCCAGAGGTCAGATAACAAGTCGCTGGCCGTTTATGGCTGATAAAAGAACCGCGTTGAATGAAACCTGGGAAGGTTAGTACAATATGATAGCTTCAAATGGCACGCGCCATGGGACTGTAAGACAAGAACGCAGCGTTTAATTTTAACCATAAGACCTATCGTTGTTCTCCGTGTCAAGACGTGATTAAATGCAACGCCGAGAAAGGATGCTCCCGACAGAGCGGATGAAGCTTTATAAATCAGTTTATTTCGTGTCACTGATCTCCTGTCTATCCAGCCAGCAGCCGCGTGGTTTCATAATCAACTTTGAAACCATCATTCTAGTGAATGGTATTGGTGCGCTAGCACTTTGTCAATAGTGCTTTCGCCTGTCACAACCCAATACAACTGAAATTTTCAACACGCCTTGACCTTAAGATACTATAGTAACCTTCTTGTATATCGTATATACCGGTACAGTACTTATACATTTGGTTGGGTGTCAGGGAAACCTATATAAAAAGCTACTGATGCTATACGCACTCTTTAGATTAAAAGTGACGGAATGACCGTGTTGTCCTGAAGTCAGGTTGATATGTACCAGTATCTTTATACATGTACGACATTTGGACCCTCCACTGAAAGGATTCCCCTCTGTCCCTGCGGTCGTGGTGTTTACACTATAGGAACCAATTACATCGTATCTACAGAAACAATAAACACATTGAAAAGTAAACGAAGTTGAACAACTCCCCATGTTCCATTATATCAGATATGAACGGTCGGGTTTGTATGAGGTAATTGACATAGAGAACCTGTCTGTCCGACATGGCATGAAAACCTGAAATGCCACAGAACCTGCAAAATTTTTGACATCGTAGGTCGTCTGCTCTGGTAAGATTTATATGAAGATACTTGACGCTTCCGTAATAATAAATAAACCTAGACAAAAGGAAATAGAATACTTAGTTCGGACCAGCACAACATTGGTAGACTTGGAGACTTCTTATAGTGCAGGTCCTCCAGAACTCCAGTATCTTCATCATATTCCTCATGTCTGAAAGTGAAAAGAGTATCCCTAACTTTCGCTACATAGTGACAATGAGATATTTTTCGTTACATAGTATACTGACAACTACAAGTACATAACGGAAGGACAGGAATGGAAGTCATAGGAATGGAAGCCCGTATGATTAGTACAGGGTTCGTTTGGAGTATTGAGGTTAGAATAAGGGACGAATGTCACCTGTTCACAGTAATGGGGAGCAGACTACGGTTCCTAGCGGACTTCCATGCCTGTTACACCTGTACAAGCTTTAACATGTGT